>NW_027467782.1:40930952-40987859 GCF_004210375.1 Tachypleus tridentatus | reverse complement strand
TTTTGTTTCACTACAAGAATTTAATTCATATTCATACAAAGAACTTATGAGAATATACAATTAAAATATTTATACAAAACGTTATATCCTACAAATTCTACTGGTCGAAGTACCCATGAAATGCAAGGTGAGAAACTTTTGACTATAAAAATTTAGTTTTCTTCGCACAGCTCGGCTTACTTTTAAGATTTCGTCTCCTTAGTTACTATATGCAAATATTCAATAATATTATGCTTACATTTATTGTTGTCTTTCTAGTTTGTATTGGTTAGAAATCAAGCAATATATCATGCTTGAAGTACCTGGCTGCCAGATGTTCACAATGAATTAATACAGTGAAACAGGGAGAAACTCTGTAAAGCTGGGATCACTCTTTCATAAGTGCAATTAATCCTTCATTTTTTCCCCACCATTGCAGGTGCTACATCTGTTGCACACTGACGAGTTTACCCAGTGGAATATCAGTATTTGTTCTGTCAAACGCATATTTAATGTCAACACCACGAGTTGTTTTTTTTAGTGCCAGAAAGTCCAACATTTCTTTCACAGTTACATCAGAGGAAACATAACGAATAAATACCGCCAGTTGTGAGTTGTCTTGTATGTCTGTAGATTCGTCAAGGGCTAAGCTGAATGCAAGAGAATTCTTTTAAATCATTTTGCGTGCGACTTCAGTACTGATCTGGGAGATACGTCCTCTTTAGTGGCGTGAAGCTATTGTGTGCGTTAATCACTGAAGTTTTGTGTTATTTGAAAGTGACACTGCAGTAACTTCAGCTATATTCTTGTTAACAAATTCACCATGATAATATGGGCGTTTAATGAAATATTCCATATAATAGAACTAGCTTCAGTCGTTGTATCAACTTCCTCACCTGAACATTGTAATACAGTGTCTGCTGGCTATTTATTGATGATTTTAATACATAGTTAACTTGTTTTATCTGTAATTATGATTTAGGTGGATAATCAGACGATACGTTTTGTGATTTTTTTCACAGTGTTGTTTCAAGTTACTGGTTTTGTAATGACTGAATAACACGTTGCAGGTAATATATAAAGATTTACCTCCCTTAACGGTGAATGTAAAATATTCCGCCCACTCTAGCTTAAAATTTCTGTTTTCATCTACACACAAATAAGAAATGTTTGCTTTTTTGAATTTCGCACAAAGTTACTCGAGGGCTATCAGTGCTAGCCGTCCCTAATTTAGTAGTGTAAGACTAGAGGGAAGGCAGCTAGTCATCACCACCCACCGCCAACTCTTGGGCTACTCTTTACCAACGAATAGTGGGATTGACCGTACAATTATAATGCCCCACGGCTGGGAGGGCGAGCATGTTTGGCGCGAACCCGCGACCCTCAGATTACAAGTCGCACGCCTTAACGCGCTAGGCCATAATAAGATTGACCTAAGAATAACTTAATGTGTGATCTCGACAGATACCACGTACATGATGTAAATAGTCTTAAATACCTCTCCCTTTAACATGTATTTAAGGAATGTTACACAAGCTGACCACTACGCACTAGTTGTTGTTGTTTTGAATTAAGCACAAAGCTACACAATGAGCTATCTGTGCTCTGCCCACCACGGGTATCGAAACCCGGATTTTAGCGTGTAAGTCCGCAGACATACCGCTGAGCCACTGGGGGGCCTACGCACAAGACACTTAATTATTGTTTTCCATTATTGTTTCATAATTTTCTTTTATAATTCTCTTATATTTTTATATTTAATTTTATTTTATTGTTACGACTAATAGTAGTATCGTTTTCTCTATGGAGAAAAGTAACATATAAAAAAAAAAAAAAATATATTGAAATGAAAATCAAACAAAAAAAAAAAAAAAAAATATTTAAAAAAATTTCTTTTCGTGTCCATGCATGGACTGTGTCCTGAAGCGGGCCCGAGTACGGTGTTACACTCTATCGGCCTAGCCCAAAGCTATAACAACTAACAAACCCTGAACGTCATCAACGTTCGGGAAGGAGGAAGAGGCATCTGACCTTTCTGGGTATTTCACATCAATACCCAAATACCCACTTAGAGCGAACGAACGAATGTAGTAATTGAAAGCTTAGTAACAAGGTTTATTTGTAAGTGTAGTCATTGAAATTTGTAATTAGCGTTAATCATTTGATTCTTGTTAATTATTTTTTTTTTATAAATCACCACAATAATATATTATTAATCTGCTATTACTAGAATATCTTCATTATGCGGACATATTTAACACTTAAACTTTGAAGAAAATATAGATTATAACTCAGAATCCGATTCGAACTGAATGAAATTGGATGTCTTATTCGATTTCGAGCCAAATTTAGCTATCTGGAAACTTAAGTGACACACCAACTTGTTATGTATATGTAGGCCTCTTGTAACCAGGCTTAGATTTAATTATAATTTTAAGTTGTGAATGTACATATTGTAAGTTATTAGTAATAATGCGCGAAGGAAGTTGTAATAATGTGATAAAAATGTAGTAATCATTAAGAGTTTGTTTGTTTTGAATTTCGCGCTAAGCTACTCGAGGGCTATGCGCTCGTCGCCCCTACTTTAGCAGTGTAAGACTAGAGGGAAGGCAACTAGTGATCACCACCAACCGCCAACTCTTGGGCTTATCTTTCACCAACGAATAGTGAGATTGACTGTAACCTCATAACGACCCCACGGCTCAAAGGGCGAGAATGTTTGGTGCTACGGGGATTCGAACCCACGACCCTCAGATTATGCGGGCCTTAACCCATCTGGCCATGCAGGGCCACTAAGTAAGAGTAAGACTTAAGATAATTTGAATTAGGTTGGTTAAGAATCCCAGTGGTAGTGATACTACATTAACAATAATCTGAGTAAATGAATAACATATATTGTCTATAATACTTACAGAACCATTTTTCTAAAGTTTTATTATTTTAATCTTGTTAGTTTAATACTTGTAATTAAACCATGAATTATGATGTTCTTGCTTCATGGTTGAGGTCTAACAAATAACTTAATATTTAGTATTAAATATTTGTACTGACAGTACAATAATGTTTGATACTTAGAAGTTTTTACAATATTAATAAAATGTTTATTTTCTTACTAATATTCAAATTTTCTATAATATTCAAATATAATAAACCAAATCTGTTTGTTTCAAGTTCTGTTCTTCATCTAAGAGAAGATTTTCCTGAAAGAAACAAAACAAACTGATTAAGTACTTCTGTCTATATGTGTGAAATTATTAATATCTTGTTAACAATATATCACAAAATGAACACTGCGGAAATATGTTTTGATACATGAAAAATTACAGGTACACATAATATGGACTGCACAAGGTGAAAGTTAATATGTGTATAGGTAACTCTAAAAAGATAATCTGAAAACAGTCAAGGAATCTCATTAAAACAACATTATAATGTAAACTTGTAACTTTTAATATATATTGATATAAGATTATCGTTCCATGGTAAATGTTTCATAATGGCAACTTCTAATATATTAAGTGTATATTCACACAACTTGGTAGATTTTTACTAAACATTACAAGACTGTTGCACACTAAAAGTCATAATTTTTAATAGATAATTTGTTTTATTAATATTTGTTCATTTGCATTTTAACCTGGAGGTTAACTCTCAGTCTTCTACTTTGAGTTATCATTATTATCACAACATCACAAAAAAGATGTCTTTCAAAAATAAACCTCCCATGGACTTTGTGGACTACTTTCATAAGAGATTTTGTAATACTGGATCAACTAATTCATTTTTTAGCCTTTCTGCAATAAAATATATCAAATACAAAACCTTAAAAACTTTAATACACAAACAACATTAGACTCGGCATGGCCAAGCGTGTTAAGGCGTGCGACTCGTAATCTGAGGATCGCGGGTTCGCATCCCCGTTGCGCCAAACATGCTCACCCTTTCAGCCATGGGGCGTTATAATGTTACGATCAATCCCACTATTCGTTGGTAAAAAGAGTAGCCCAAGAGTTGGCGGTGAGTGATGACGACTAGCTGCCTTCCCTCTGGTCTTACACTACAAAATTAGGGACGGCTAGCACAGATAGCCCTCAGGTAGCTTTGTGCGAAATTCTAAAACAAACAAAGAAACATCATTACAATTTATGATAATGGTTGTTACAAATAAATGATTTATTTATATAAATTTTACAAACTCACAAATAATTTAGTCTCTCTTTGGTTCAGAATTGAATATTGTATCGATGATCCAGGTCCACGATTAGCGAATTAATTCTGACTTGATGTTGTTATACCTTGCTCAAGTTAACTTGCCCTTTATTCTTAGCTGTCCTTGCACCACTTACAAGGTAACTTTTACCGACGAAGATATTTAATGTCCTCTAAGAAATACTAACGTCATAAGTTAATTCACTTATGTTAAATGGATTGTAATGTTCGAAATCTATAAATATTCCTGGTACAATTCTGTGATTTTACGACGTTGATCCCATTACAACTTACGAAGCTTATAGTGTACTGACTCTAGCGACCAAACAACATACTATTTTTTTCCCGCGTTTTTGCGATAGCTTTATAGCTCATAGTTTCTAGAAAGTTCGGTAGACAACAATTGTTGATTTATGCTCCACCAATCAACATACTATTTTTTCCCGCGTTTTTGCGATAGCTTTTTATAGCTCATAGTTTCTAGAAAGTTCGGTAGACAACAATACTGTCAATCACTGATTATTACACACGTCATACATTGTTGATTCTTATGCTCGAAAATCTTCTAAATATTTAGAAACAGTTGGGACATGCGCAATACACATTTACAAATGTACGTTACGTTTATTAAACTTAAATAAATGTATAATAGTAAATCCGTAACGTGATGGATAAATTTTAATGTCAGAGAAAAGGAGAGCTGGTGAGTAAAAGTGGCTCACAGAACTGTTATTGCAGTGGTTCTCAACCTTTTTGTATGTTTCAAGAAATCATTCTCTTCTTTAAGGTCGATTCTTGACAGTGTTTCGAACTCTTTGGCTGACATGTTGTACATAACTAGTTTTTCTTCGTGGTCAATGTGGAGCCCAAGACGTTACCAAAGATGTGGGAAATGGCTTGTGTCCATAAAACTTTAAACACAATACAATAATACTACGAAATACTTGACAACTATAGTTACCTAATAAACGGTAAGATTAATCTTTCACTGAATATCAAAATCAATACTCATGAATAAACTAACTTTCATTTAAACAAAACTATTTCTTAAATAAATTTGTCCCGACGAAAGTTTCGAAATTATTCAACTGAAACTTAGGTTTAACGTTGAAAATATGCCTCTTTTTAGAGTAAATTGGTAGACATCACGAAAAACCATGAGGTTTTAAAAGTCTCGTTGTAAAAAAGGGTTTCATATGCTCAATAATTACAGTGGTCAACACATTCAACAAACATTGATATTTTTTGTTACAGAATTCATTTGACTGACGTACAATAACGTTCTCCATTTTTAAACTGTTTTGACCACTTTTGTATTTACATGTTTTAACTCTCTCGTGTAGTATTTATCTATTATTTACAAATGAAAATGTTGTTCTAAATGTCTGTTCATAGATCCTACACAGTCTCCTGTGTATATATGTTTCTACTTAACAACAAACAAATCAACTAACTACTCACAGGACCAATGGTTAACAATTTTGTTGGAAGAAAGTCTTCTTTTATGAGCTAGAAACATCAAACAAGACCAGCACCAATGAAAATAGGTATAACAGATGAAAGATAAAGACCACTATCGACACATAGTTGTGCTGCGTATTGACACTGCTAGAACCCTGGTTTTGATACCTGTGGTGAGCAGAGCACACATATAGATCTTTATGCTTAAATATAAAACAAAAGATAAAAGTGAAACGCAATTGAATCCATTCTTGGAAATTTTGCTTCAGTTCATATTAAACAGTCAACGTACCAACAAAGTTTTGAATTCCTCAAAATCTATTATAAATAGGTAACCAGGAACAGGGCTCATAAACCGTGGAAGATAACGATATTTACTTTCTGATCTTATATTTCTCAGACAGCTCATAATCTAGAACTCTCAACTATTTTACATCAACATAGAATGAGGAATAGCAGGATAACATTTACGTAACTTTCAAAATAATGTAATTACATTTTTTTAAAGTAAATGTTTCTGTGAATATAAACCTAAAATTTGTGTCAGAAAGAATTTACCTAAAATAGTTATTGTTTATTTAAATACAAGGGTTTTATTTCCATAGTGTGCTTCGACTTTGGAAGCAGTATTTTTAACATAAGAAAACAGAGTACCTGCTAACATTTCATGGCTTTAAAGTTTCACTTAACTAAAACTAGAATCTCAATCATCTCTTAAATAACACTTTGACTTTATATTTGTATTTGATATGGCTGTTTAGTAGGCATTTAAATGTGCTATGCTGATAAAAAGAAAATAATGTGTACATTCGATACGACAGAAAAGTAATTTCTAACGCCAAGAATAACTAAGAAATAATTTAAATAAACGTACCCACTAAACTGTGGTGTTTCCATGTAAGATCGTTACTATTACTATTTGTAAAGCGATACTGTAGATCAAATGAAAAGAAATAATCTGTGTAAGTTTCAATGTGTATTATTGTACTTATTATAAATCATACTTTCACAATCTAAAACTGAATCATCTATTAAAACATACCTTTTCAGTACGTCACTATATTACTGAAAAAGACAAGGGTTCGATTCCCCTGGGTGGGCTCAGCAGATAGCCGATGTGGCTTTACTATAAGAAACACACACACACACGTGTTTTTTTCAAAAGAATCTTTATTTGAGCTACAGATACAAAAAAAGACATTACACCAACATAGAATGAGGAATAGCAGAATTACGTAACTGTTTCTTTATTTAAATTTTACATAATTTTGTTTTTAAACGTTTATTCAATTAGTGATTTTAACATCAAAATAAATTTTCCACACAAAGCTATGAACTTCAAGGAAGTAGTCATGGAAATTGTACTGTTCTCAAATAACATGAGCAAAAACTATTAATTTGGTTAATATTAGTACACATAAAGTTGAAAGTAGTAACTACTAAGTCTAATTCAAATTAAAAATATACTTCTTATGTTTTCCAAAATTTCAATCTCTTTATGATACGATGAACTGCATTTTTAATTGTAGTCATGTTTGGCCTTGGTTGTTCTTCCCGGATGATGCGTTCGTTGTCTATGAAGTGACCATTGGGTAGTGAGATTTTCAGTTGATTTATTGCGCCACTCAGAAGAACACGTGATGGTGTATCCTAGTTTTGACACAGATTGAAACAGAAGGCAATTATATATTGTCTTTACAAACTTATACTTTTTTAAAACACGTGGACACCTTCCATCCAAGATGTTTAAAGTGTTTGTCAGCCTTTGGTTTCACTTTTGGTAAAGTTTCCATCAAACTTTTCTTTGAGCTGTAAATCGTCATTAAATATCCACGATCAGTAAATTCCGTCTGAAACACTAATGTTTTATCAATGCAGCTGATGAAATCATCCTCACGCTCTTTTTTGATCTTGAAGAAGCTTTGGTGATAAAAGAACTTCTGCTGGTTCAGTTTCATAACATGTAATTCCTTGTATGAATGTATTAATACTCTGATCGTCTTCAGGAATAATGAAATGTCTTTATATAATGAATAAAGAAAGGGAATATGGTCCCACATCCTTGAAACTGATATTTCTTATCTTCAGGAAGATACCAATGTTGTTCACGTGCTGGAGTGGTAAGTGAACTGCCTAGTTTACATTTGGAGAGCGTTTCAACTGGAATCCTGTGTCTGATTCCACCAATACTCAAACGTATAGTCTTTATTCCTTCAGGAAACATGGAAAAATATCAAGCTCTACTTATTTTACCTGAGATTTTTATTTCTCAAAATCTCATTATTTTACTTGCTATCGTTCATTAACTTGTCATGTAGTAACTATATTTCATAAATGTGTACATATTTTCATATCTAAGCATTACTTTTAATTATTGCTACGTAATACATTGTTTTATCAATAAACGACAATAACTATCATTGAATAACTTTTCTTTCCACGTTTCCTCATTTCGTAACCAATCAACAAAATACTTGACAGAGTGACGTACGATGGCTTGAGGGGTGAGTTGGAACCTTCATCTTCTATTTAAATAAACGTCACTATACGTGTGCATCTGTTCATTAAACGTTTCCACATTTATTGATAAAAGAGCACCAAACTTGACATAGTGATTCAGTAAGACATGGGCTTCTCTTTTACCAACGAACAGTGAGATTGACCGTAACCTTATAACGCCCCACGGCTAAATGGGCGAGCATGTTTGGTGCGACGGGGATTCGATACCGCGACCCTCAGATTACGAGTCGAAATGCCTAAACCGACCTGGCCATGCAAGGTCACCAAGACTTAAGATAATTTGAATTAGGTTGGTGAAGAATCCCAGTGGTGGTGATACTATATTAACAATAATATGAGTAAATGAATAACGTTAATACGTAATATTAATAGTAATTCAGTGGCATGGTGATTTGACGAGCTGTGAAGTGTGATAGATACAAATACAATTAATTGGATACTTTATCATGATAGTAGTTTCATACTTTTGACTCAGAAGTTCCAAACTTATAAAAGGCAATTGTGCAAAGTCAAGTAACAAAATCTTTCATTATAACACCCATTTAATGTTGTGGAATTGTTTGGTATCCTAATAACTTTAAGTTTCAAGCAAAGTAGTTTAACTGTATAGTACTGATAATAGTGTCTCACAAATAATCAGTTAATATTAGATTCACACAAAACAATTTATGGAATAAATATACCCTCCAAGACCAACATATATTGTCTATAATATTTACAGAGCCATTTTTCTATAGTTTTATAATTTGAATTTTGTTAGTTTAGTACTTGTAATTAAACCATGAATTATGATGTTCTTGCTTCATGCCTGAGGTCTAACAAATAGCTTAATATTTAGTATTAAATATTTATACTGTTGATGTTCATCATTTTAATATTTTTGTATCATTGTGCATAAAACTTAATTATTGTATTAGTTTTTGTAGTATTAGTTGGAAGAGTTCCAGAAGTGAATAAAAATTTAATTTGTAAGAAGAGTATGGTATAAAGTATACATTATTTGATTAGAATAACCATTATAATTTAAGTTTATCAGTGTCTTATTTTGAGACCTATGATATTTATATGTATCAAAAGCTTGTTTATATACTTCAGGGGAACTGTATGGGTTTAAATGGGGAAACCTTGATAGTTATGCAAGTTATACCATTTTCTTTCACTAACGATACATAAGTAAAGGCAGAAATGGAATATCAGTAATCATAGAAATGACGCATGTGTTAGTTTGTTATAACTTGAAAACAAATTAAATAAAAATGCTGCATTGACTGAAAATGTGGGATGTGTTTTCCTTCCTCAGTGGGCCATACTTTTTCAGAGCACATGATCTGCCATTGCTCCTTTTGGTCTTCGCATCCAGGCGCAATTGGATGAATTGAGTCTGTCCTTGGATAACATTACAGAATCCATTGGTCAGCCCATCCCACCGTGGCTCATTACAGTCCCCAAATGTGACCCAATTGAAAAGGCAGTACCGTCTTTTGTTTACTGAACATCTTTAGAACAATCTTTCCATTCCAATGTATACAGATGTCTTTTAACACTTTTATAACTTTACCTTTTGGTACTGGCCATAATGACACATAACCCAGAACCAGGACTGGAAAGACCAACTTCAGGTAACGGGTGGTGGTTCTTGTACTTACCTGTGGTGGTATTTACCTGTTGGTCTTCCTTGTGGGTTATGATCATCAGCATTATGCTACAGAAAGTCCTTTACAACTTTGTAGACTGGATGTCAACATTGGTTTTATGCCATTTTATGTTTTTAATTGCTGTTTTGGTTTTACCTTCATTTCCTTTTATGTATTTTACTTCATTTACTTTATGTTTACCTTTTTACTAGACATTTGGCTAATTATTATTACGATTTTGCTACGTGTCTTTTAAAACTTTTATTTTACTTTACCTTTTGATAATGGCTCTTATGACACATAACCCGGAACCAGGACTGGAAAGGCCAACTGCAGGTGACTGATCGTGGTTCTTGTACTTACCAGTTAGTCTTCCTGGTGGGTTATGATCATTACTATTATGCTAAAGAAAGTCCTTTACAACTTCTTTTACTCTGCTTTCTCTCTTAACATTGTAAACTAGGTGTCAACACTGGTTTTATGTTTTTTCTATTTTTCAATGCTGTTTTGTTTTACCTTCATTTCCTTTTATGCATTTTACTACATTTAATTTATTTTTACCTTTTTACCGGACATTTGGCACAGATAGCCTAGCTGCTTTGTGCCATAAAACATGAAATCAACCAACGAACCAACCAACCATCTTGGACCACCTGATTGGACTTGAAACATTGACGATCACAGAAGACTTCAACAATGAGAGAACACCTTGTTTCTGTCTTCTTTGATCTTGAGCTCCCTCTTGGTGATGTTGTTCTTCCCATGGTCCTTAAGGCAAAATTCTTGGGGTTTATTTTTCACCGTAAGCTTTCTTTCATTCATCACATCAAACAGCTATGTATCAAGTGTGTGAGGGCACTAAACATCTTTCGTGTCTTCTCTACCACCTCTAAGCGAGTGGATCAATGTTCTGTGCTCAAGTTGCTTGCATTTGATCCAAATTGGACAATGAGTTTATGATTCTGCCAGGACCTCACCTTTGAAGATGCTGTACCCCATTCACCATCTGGGGCTTTGGCTCTGCATGGGGGGTTTTCTCACTTATTCAGTCCAAAGCTTGTACACCAAATCCTACGAACCTGTTCTTAACCTCCACCATTTGCTCTTTCTGAATAGATGGTCTGTCATTTTTCCTTTAGGCTTTTGTATGCAGGGACAGTTGGTTGAATTGGGCATGTCATTGGATGATATTGCTATCTCCACTGATCAGCATTATCCCACCATGGCTTATTACCATCCACACCTGTGACCTTTCTTTGAGCCATCTGAGGATGGTAGATACTCCTGATTAGAAGGTACTGTCTTCTATTTGCTGACCATGTTTTGAACCATTCTTCTATTTCGATTTACACAAATGGTTCAAAAATTAGGCAACTCTGTGGACTGTGCCAGAGTTTGTTGTGACTCGGTGTTTGCTTTGTTATTTGCTGCCAAGTTGCATGCCATTTACCTTGCCCTGGATGACATAGTACAATAGTACAAATAGTACAATGATTGTACTATTTGCAGTGATTCTAGCTCTGGAATCACATTAAATTCCATCCTGTTCTTGTCAATATTAAACAGCAACAACTGGCCCATCTTCTTCATCTTCCACTAACATACAGTTTTGTTTGGATAACTGGCCATGACAGTACTTGTGGGAATGAGCTCATTGACACCTCAGCCAAGTCCACGTACTTTGGTGCTGTCACAGCTGTGCCTGTTCCATATATGGACTAAAAGGTCTTGTATTCAAGACTTGGCTTCCTACCAGTTGTCTTAGAATAAACCTTCTTTGGCCATCTTGTTTCCATAAGGATTGGAAGGAGGAAGTTGCATGCAAATCTCATAGACAGACTTACAAACAACATAGTGTGTGTAGATATGAGTATCTTTGTGGAATACATTTTGAGAAAATATTAACTAGTTTATTGTATCTGAACACCAGATAATTAGTACTTGCATTAACATTTACACGTTCACACTTGTTATGTTAAAATAAGCTTTGAGATTTGAAGCTGGGTTCCAATTGTTGTTAGAACTTTATATTAAATCATTTAACAACCATCATAATAGATGTTCAGCTTGAAAACAACCTCAAAGTGACATTTTAGTGTTAAACAACTTACATTATTGATACATTTACATTATTCTGAAATTTAGGTCTGTGTTTGTAAGGAAGCAGATGAATTTTTCAGCACATTTTGTATAAAACTGAGTTAAAATACAAAGATCTGATACTTAAGATTAAAAATATGTTTTGATATCTTATCAAACAAATATAGTAGCAACATAGCTTCTCCTAATCAATAGGTTTTATTGTTTTAAAACTCATGTATACCTACTTAAAGTTCACCTAAATATGGCAACTTTAGTTTGCTACTTTCACATTAATTTCTTCATACATTAACTTTATTACTTGCATCCAATAGACTTTTGCGATATTATTTTGTAATTTTTGACCAAATTATATTGAATAGAAGTCCATAATTGTGTTAATATACATTTTGATACCTTTCATCCCTTAAATTCTCGGCTAATTTAGGATTTCTAGTTATTACTATAACTATTTGAAAACGCTACAAGCAGGTGTGAAGTTTTTGTTTATTTTGAATTTCGCGCAAAGCTACACGAGGGTTATGTGTCCTTAATTTAATAGTGTTAGAGTAGACGGAAGACAGATAGTAATCACTACCTTGGGCTACTCTTTTACCAGCGAATAATGGGATTGACTGCCTCATTATAATGGCTGAAAGGGCGAACGTTTGGTGTGACGGGGATTTGAGCCCAAGACCCTCGGATTACGAGTCGAGTGCCTTAACCACATGGCCATGCCCGAGCATTGTAAAAAGTTGGATTTATACTAGTGAACATATCCAAAGGTACTATCACATTTATGATAAGATAAGATAAGATAGGAGGTAAGATGCAGTGTTAAGTTTGAGGTTACTAGATACAGTTCAAATACACGAAAACTTATTGAGGAGGACTCCAGAAACTGGATTTAACTAGTCTGTATAAAAATGGATCTTTAAAACTTTAAAATTGATTTTGAGATTAGGAATCTCACAGTATTACTGAAAAAAATGTTATAGGAGGAAATAGAAAGTGTAACAAACAAAACAAATGTTGGACGTATCGCTTTTCATTTTTTTTAATGATAATTTATGGTAATTTGTTTCACTAATTCGTCACCTAACAATCAGTATTAGAGACATGACAGAGGTTTGGTGAATTCAACATGAAACTGTTTGAAAAGTCTTACGATGACCTAAGTCTTTTACTATCAGTCAAAGTAAATAATTGCGTGTTTTAACGTACAAGGTAACAGTAGTAAAACTGTATTAAGTTTACTAACAGTAGAGTTAGTACTGTATTTACTTGGGAGTGCTAATGCCAAATTATATCTTATCAGACGAAACATGACTTACTACATGTTTGACTGAACATTAATAAACTGAATCTTGAAAACATCAAAATCACTTTTCAAAAAAAAACTACAGCACAGTTCTTATGTCTCAAAATAAGCCAACTGTCATAGAAAATGTTCTTACATAAAATTATTACAATAAATATCTATTTTAACTAAAAAACTTACGGAACACCCATTTCCACCACGGTGTTAACGAACTGGTTCCCTTCCACAATTATAGCTAACTGTAAAGAGAATTCAAACAAACACCCTCCTGTTCTACACTAGAAGGAAATGTTGAAAAACACTTTCAAAATTACTGTCATATCACTTTATGAAATATCTCAGAAAGGACACAAGACTGAAAAGTACAATAAGGTATAAGTTAGTGAGAGCTCTAATAACTTGTCCAGGACCAAATGGTCCAAAAAAATAATGTTTCAAACCTAAAACGTTAAAGAATGTGTGTGACTGACATGAAAAACTTTGATTGATTCTTCATAGTTTAACTTTCTCACGACAGGCTCAATCCCAGGAACTGACCTAACAATTATTCTGTGCTTGTTATAGTATTACAATGTATTCATAATTATTCTGTGCTTGTTATAGTGTTACAATGTATTCATAATTATTCTGTGCTTGTTATAGTATTACAATGTATTCATAATTATTCTGTGCTTGTTATAGTATTACAATGTATTCATAATTATTCTGTGCTTGTTATAGTATTACAATGTATTCATAATTATTCTGTGCTTGTTATAGTATTACAATGTATTCATAATTATTCTGTGCTTGTTATAGTATTACATTGTGTTCATAATTATTCTGTGCTTGTTATAGTATTACAATGTGTTCATAATTATTCTGTGCTTGTTATAGTATTACAATGTGTTCATAATTATTCTGTGTGCTTGTTATAGTATTACAATGTGTTCATAATTATGTGTTCATAATTATTCTGTGCTTGTTATAGTATTACAATGTATTCATAATTATTCTGTGCTTGTTATAGTATTACACAATGTATTCATAATTATGTGCTGTAGTATTTGTTAATTAGTATTACAAATGTGTTCATAATTATTCTGTGCTTGTTATAGTATTACAATGTGTTCATAATTATTCTGTGCTTGTTATAGTATTACAATGTGTTGTTATAGTTATTACAATGTGTTCATAATTATTCTGTGCTTGTTATGTATTATATGTATTATTCTGTGCTTGTTATAGTATTACAATGTGTTCATAATTATTCTGTGCTTGTTATAGTATTACAATGTGTTCATAATTATTCTGTGCTTGTTATAGTATTACAATGTATTCATAATTATTCAGTGTTTGTTATAGAATTACAATGTATTCATAATTATTCTGTGCTTGTTATAGTATTACAATGTGTTCATAATTATTCTGTGCTTGTTATAGTATTACAATGTGTTCATAATTATTCTGTGCTTGTTATAGTATTACAATGTATTCATAATTATTCTGTGCTTGTTATAGTATTACAATGTGTTCATAATTATTCTGTGCTTGTTATAGTATTACAATGTGTTCATAATTATTCTGTGCTTGTTATAGTATTACAATGTGTTCATAATTATTCTGTGCTTGTTATAGTATTACAATGCATTCATATCATTTTGACAGGCTTTAAGTAAACACAAGTTTTTTGCACACCAAAGATAATATTTTTAATGGAGTATTTTTACTAAAAATTTATCTATGAATAAATTTATACATATGTATAAATATATAAATAGAGAATTTCTGCATACTAGTCAGAGTGTTCATTTCCATGTTTAGATTAAAAATACTTTTTCTTTAGTCTCAAAAATCACAAACTTTTTTGTGTAATATCTGAACCTGAAGCCTTGTTACTGGTGTAACCCCTGAAGCCTGTAAAGAAATAGGACTTCAAATTGTGATATTAAACTACTTATATTTATACTAAATAGTTTTATGATCATAATAGTATGTGAATGTACATACATTGTTAAATTCTATTGTTTTATTGCCTTTATAACCCTGACTAATTACTATTCATGCCTTAATAAGTGGTAAATCATGTGACAAATATGCAGCTCTTGTTATGCTTTTGAATTCCATTATGCACGAGCTACTCATGAACATTTTTTAAATATTATTAGTTTTTTGTTTGTTTGTGTGTTTTTGGTATTTTTTAAAATTTTGTTTACAGTATTATTTCAGTTCTTTGCATCACAATACGACCTTTTTTATGTTTATTTTTGTTTAAAATTTCGTGCAAAGCTATACAAGGGCTATCTGCACTAGCTGTTCCTAATTTAGCAGTGCAAGACAAGAGGGAAGGCAGCTAGTTATCACCATCCACTGCCAACTCTTGGGCTACTCTTTTACCAACGAATAGTGAGATTGACCATCACATTATGACGTTCCAACAGCTGAAAGGGCAAGCATATTTTTTGTGACAGGGATTCAAACTCGCAACCCTCAGATTACGAGTCGAACGCTTTAATCCACCTGGCCATACCAGGCCTATTATTATTAGTAGTAACAGTGTTACTTATTTTACTTAATTTAACCTAACTAAACTAAAGATATTCCTCTTTTACACATTGCATTTCCCATGGCAATCAAGGTTGAATTGAAAGTAAAATATGGAATTATATTTACAGGAAACATTGCAATACGATAAATCACTTGACAGATAAAAACCATGGCTTTCTATTGGTTTTTAAGTAACACCGTATTGAGTGGCTCAAACACTTATTGGTAATTTCTAATAAAGAGGACGTCACAGGTGAGTGTGGCAAGATGGATTTGATTTCATGTCTTTGGAACCAAGTAATATCAAAGGCTATGAAAAATTATAGTATGCCTAAGCAAAATTATATCATAATAAGTGATTTACATTAAATTTCATTTTTTACTTCTTGAGAGGTGGTAAATAAATTAAAGAAGAAAAGGCTTTGAGAGAAAATGTTGAAATTCTTACACAAGAAAATTCTAGTTTTTCTATTTTAAATATTGCCTTCTGAAAGTAAAATCTTTAAACTTGTATTCTATTAAAATATGGATTATGAGCTATGTCTGTTTATGAGTATATCATAAAAATAAAATAGTTTAATCAACTTTTAAATGTAACTCACAAAACCTTGAGTTACATGCACAGAAAAAAGATGTCTGTGGAGAAAGGGTTAATAATGCTATTTTTTCCAAGAGGAAGTGTACTTTGAATAAAAATCAAGATTTCATGTTTTGTTACCATGACTACAGGTCCCAAATACCAGTGTAAATACAGGACTTCTTATAGTTATTTGGTTGATTACTATTATGTTATTGAACAAAACATTGTTTAACCAGGTTTCAGATTGAGTATATACATATTGATAAAGTAGGTTATTGTTGTCTGTGTTAAGTAGATTACCTCAAACAGTGCAGGTCATGTGGGAGCTTATATACATGTATTAAAATGTAGCTTATTAGAACAAGTAATTTAGGTAGGTTACTTTCTAATCTAATCTACATTTGTGTGTGTATAAATAATTATTACTGACCTTGGATCTTATCTAAGCCCAGATCTCTACTACTGTTAGTAGCAATAAAACAATGCAGGTGTCCTAATAATACTCAGACCTAAACACAGGTCGTAGCAACACTGTTTGAGATGTGCAAATTGGAGATAGTTTTACAATGCTTTATGTTTAGTGTCATTTCTACAACATAGTGACAATGTTGGATACTTATAATTTCCTGGGAGAAAATTTCAAAATCCAAACATTCTTATGAATATGTCTAAGAGACAACTCAAAAAAAGAACATTGGAAAAGAAAATCACTAAAGTCCTTAATTATAGAACATATTTAGTTTTACAGATACAGTATAAAATCAAATCCTATTTGCAAATTTCAAATTAAACTAAGAACAAACAACACAATTATTAGTAAAATATTCCCTTCAATGTTTCAGTTACTTTTTAACTTATTATTTAAATTCTGAAATCATAATATCCTTATGTATTTAGAAGTTAATTAAGTTGATGGCCATTTTGGCCAACTGACACCATTTTGCATACAATCTTCACATGACCATATCAACTTCAAAGACATTTTACAACATTCATGTTTCAATATTACCAGGAGATATAAATGAAAATGACAAGTTGTCTTAATTATTTTAGAAGTGCAAAAGTAAATAAAAAAGTAGGATTTTATAAGTAATAAAACTACAAATAAAGTAAACAGCAACATGTTATTTATTATGACTTAAAGAACAGAAAAGTGGTAATTACATTCCAGATTTAGTTTCTTACAAATTACAAGATTACTGAAAAATTAGAAGTCTCTAAGATCCTTATTTTGTAAAGTTATCTGAAGTTAACATTTTTCTTATAATGAAAATGGTTTCCAATAATACTTACGATCCACCAACACTATAGCTAGAATCTCACATTGATAAAAATGTAGGCATGATCCATACAGAAAGCACTTGTACTGAACAAGAATGTACCAAGAGAAAAAATGGTACAAGAGTGCGGAAATTACACCCTACCCCCCAAACAGATATGCTCTTCACTTGGAGCTTAGTTCCTATATCAAAGGCAGAACAGAATATGAGTAATCATCAGGTAGGCTATCCCTGACCAGACAGCCAAGATTCTATGACTCAGGTTGGAATTAAGGGGTTGTAGTACCTATATCCTATGTTGCTGGCTATGGCTATTAGACCACAATATGATATGTGTATATATATATATATTTACTGTAACCACAAAATGTTGCATTTGGCACCATCAGAATAACAACAAGAAAGTAAGCAACACTTAAGTGGGCAGATTCTCTTCTCCACTTGAATAAGTCCAAAAGGTAACACCTGAGGCTCAGAATGATGGGATCCTATATGCCATACTCAACAAAGGAATAGAATTCATCTGGTTTGGAATTATGAACATTCATTCTCAGTCCCTAACCATGTAGGTAAGGTGTATTCTACTTAACCCTGGAATTATGTGGAACCTGCACTCAACCAAGGACTTAGAATGGAACTGCTTTGGTTTCAGAATTACAATATAGTGAACCAACTTCCATGAATGATAACTGAAACTAGTACTGATCAAAGAGAAGGGTTTTGCACTCCCCAACTAGATAACTGTATGCAAAATATGAACCAAAGTTATGAGTAGGTTTCCAGTAAGGCTGGAGCCACTCTTACTGAAATATGAAAAAAAACATCCAGGAACCCTAGAAGGAGGACCCTGACTATGCTCTCTTCTCAAAGAATGATTGAACACACTCAAAAACTTTGGTTGAAAAGCCTCTTGTTTACCACAGATTCTCAAGCTCTACTCATGCAGCCTGGGGTGATAAAAACAGAGCTCTGGAAACTGTGCAATAGGTGAATCAAGTTCCCTACATTTTATTCAAATCAATCACAATTTGTTCAACATGAAGAATAGCAAGATTAGCTGTATTCATGAATGTTCACGAGTGCCAATCCATAATATCATCTGGTAGGTGTCTAAATGATCTTACAGGACATCTCATTTTGACAGAACCTGTTGTATACTGGTGGTAGTATTATAGTTAAAGTAGTTACTAGTATGAAGTTGAAAAGTGAAAGCATACCTGCCTCAGAAGCACTCACCCCAGAATGGTATACCATGGAAAATAAAAGGACCTTGGAAATGAAAGAGTATATGACTGAGGAAAATACTCATTTCTGGTAAAAGCCTAGCAGATGTGGTAAACAAATCTACAGGAAGTAGTAGAAAACCATCAGAAGAGGAACTGGCAAGATCATGTAAACAACAAGATAGGAAAGTAACAGAAGTATTCCACATACCAGCCGACACAATGTCTTCAAAGAATCACTGAATCCGGCAGCTAATGACACTGGAGATTGAGAAATAGCTACAGTGTCAACAGATGTTAAGTATGTTTTGGAATTATTATACAGTACTATGAATAAACTGTGAACAAAAAAAACATTTTAAAGAACATTTTGACAGCTGAACTTTTATATAACGAAAAAAACTGACAATGTTACACATACTTCTTCTTGTCGATATCCAAACAATGAATTGTAATGTCCTGGATCCCCAACAAACCTGTTGCATCAAAAGATAAATTTTAACATAAACAGCTGTCTTCACATGTAACTTAAAAATAAAAAAGTCAATTCTGTATTGATGAACTATTGACAATTACTTGATTGTCCTTTTTCATTTTTATATCTCTCAAAATTTCAAAACTAAAATGATGAGTTTGTGGGAAATTAAGCACAAAGCTACACATTGGGTTATCTGTGCTCTGCCCACCACCAGTATCAAAATACACAATAGGTTATCTGTGCTCTGCCCACCACCAGAATCAAAATACACATTGGGTTATCTGTGCTCTGCCCACCACCAGTATCAAAATACACAATGGGTTATCTGTGCTCTGCCCACCACCAGTATCAAAATACACAATGGGTTATCTGTGCTCTGCCCACCACCAGTATCAAAATACACAATAGGTTATCTGTGCTCTGCCCACCACCAGTATCAAAATACACAATGGGTTATCTGTGCTCTGCCCACCACCAGTATCAAAATACACAATAGGTTATCTGTGCTCTGCCCACCACCAGTATCAAAATACACAATGGGTTATCTGTGCTCTGCCCACCACCAGTATCAAAATACACAATGGGTTATCTGTGCTCTGCCCACCACCAGTATCAAAACCTAGTTTCTAGCAATGTAATTTTGCAGACATACTGCTGTGTCATTGGGGGAAGAAGTACAAGTTTAGGACATTTTGAAAATATAAAGAATTCTATGGCATTTCAATAAGTTATTATAAAATTTTCAATCACCATTAAATTCACTGTAAACACAATCAATGGAAAAAAACATTTTAGCTAGTTTAGTTATTTTAGTCAAAATAACATGTAAGTTTGTTTTCTCACCAAGATATTACTTGCTAACCAATACATTGTTTAGAGGTTAAGGGATCATCTGAAAATTCATTTCCAGCATCTTCTGTTATGCTGCACTAGACCTTAAGTGCCAATCAGCACAAATCACCAAATACATATGTGCCATTTAGGAAAATGTTTCATCAAAACAACTGATTACCATCTAAGGGCTGGGACTAACTTCGACCAAAACTGTTAAGTAGCTGGATAATTATAATTTGTGAAATAAGCATTGTTACACAATATGTCACCTATATAAAAGTAACCTGTTTTGATCAGCTGATTGAATAACTTGGTAAGCAACACAAAATCATTTCACATTCTATTTTACAATCACAATTAAAAGAATAACAACAAATAAACATCTATAAGAAACTAATTTCCACACTACCACAGTCTCAACTACCCACTGCTACATAACTACAAAACACTGAGTGTTAAGTATAACACTCAGACTTCAGGAAATGTCACACGATCGTATGCTATAATTATACAACTTGCACTTTCTGAAAGAAGCTTGTCTGCTATTTGAAATTCATGAAAATTCTCTGATTTTTCAAGTTCTATAAAACATTTTTTCTTGACTTTCCACAAATTTCATGACACATACAGAACCTGTATAAACTTTATTTTTTATTTAAAATGAAAACTTGTTACATTTAGATTGGTACATCAATAAATTATATTATTCAGTTTAGACATTAATATTATGTGCAATATTTATAAATAAAGAGCCTCTCATAATGCTAAGTTTATTTATAAAATGAACAAACAATAATGTGTTTCAATATTTGATTACTTACATAAAATCTGAATTTGAAAGGAAACACTCTGTTTCATGGTGTTACAAGTTTGTTTTTATTGCTTAAGACATATTTTTCTTGCATATGAATTGTAATAATATCTTTGTATAAAAAATAAAACCAACAAAAGTAGAAAAAATAAACACATAAAGGTAAATACAAGTTTAGCACATTGCATAATTTAAACATCTACACATACAGATATTAAAATGTTTCAAAAGTCATGTTACACGTGATTTTTAAGCACTTCTACCAACAGTGATAAGTTAGTCTACAAAACAACTTAAAAGATTAAGTTTTTATAACTATGTATTATTAGCTGTCTTTTAGTATCATTTATTTTGAGTACTTTTTCACTGTGGATCTTGTTATACTTTGTAAACTACTACATTTCATATTTTAACAGAAGTTAACAAATTACTCACCTTCCTATGAAGAATGTAATATAAAAAACTGATGAATAGTAGTTTACAACCTTCAACATGTACATCTTCAAAGTCAAACTATTTTCATGTTCAGTCTGAGTGTGATGTATTTCTATATACAATATTTCAGAACAGTATTAACTATTTTACAAAAGGTACATCTTCAAAGTCAAACTATTTTCATGTTCAGTCTGAGTGTGATGTATTTCTATATACAATATTTCAGAACAGTATTAACTATTTTACAAAAGGTACATCTTCAAAGTCAAACTATTTTCATGTTCAGTCTGAGTGTGATGTATTTCTATATACAATATTTCAGAACAGTATTAACTATTTTACAAAAGGTACATCTTCAAAGTCAAACTATTTTCATGTTCAGTCTGAGTGTGATGTATTTCTATATACAATATTTCAGAACAGTATTAACTATTTTACAAAAGGTACATCTTCAAAGTCAAACTATTTTCATGTTCAGTCTGAGTGTGATGTATTTCTATATACAATATTTCAGAACAGTATTAACTATTTTACAAAAGGTACATCTTCAAAGTCAAACTATTTTCATGTTCAGTCTGAGTGTGATGTATTTCTATATACAATATTTCAGAACAGTATTAACTATTTTACAAAAGGTACATCTTCAAAGTCAAACTATTTTCATGTTCAGTCTGAGTGTGATGTATTTCTATATACAATATTTCAGAACAGTATTAACTATTTTACAAAAGGTACATCTTCAAAGTCAAACTATTTTCATGTTCAGTCTGAGTGTGATGTATTTCTATATACAATATTTCAGAACAGTATTAACTATTTTACAAAAGGTACATCTTCAAAGTCAAACTATTTTCATGTTCAGTCTGAGTGTGATGTATTTCTATATACAATATTTCAGAACAGTATTAACTATTTTACAAAAAGAATATTAACATACAGAAAAAGGTTGACATAAATAAAAAATGTTTGATAAACTACCTTAACACTAATGACAACCAATTGATAATACTATTAAACTCATCATTTCATGTCAGAGGTTTTTAGAACTCTTAGGTGAAACATTAAGTTCTATTCTTCAAATCAAATCTTTAGAGTATAAATATCTTGCTGTCTGAAAGTGTATTATTTCTTATTTACAAAATTCATTATCTTCCTCAGTTATAAATATCAAACTTTCTAAGTCTGGTTCAGGTCCAGCTTTCAAGTTACTCTGCTGCTGTCACACAGAGCAGAGAGATTTCTGCAATGTAGTTTTGCACAATTAGAAATACTATGACCAAATATTTTTGTATTGAGGGAGAGGAAGTCATAATAAAATACAAATCATAGGAACTGAAGACGAATTTTCCATATTCTTCTTAATTTGTCCATGATCTAAATAAATGTTAAGCCTTATCTTAGCTTCCACCATTTTTGTTGTTGTTGTTGTCAGAAGTAGGATACCAATGACTGTTGATCAAGACACTTGTGATCTAGATACACTAGTTTCCATAAAATTAGCAAACACTATTTCTCAAATCATTAGGAAACACATGTTAATCTTTAAATCAAAACGATCAACTTCATTCCATACTGTAACAGAAAAAAAGAGCTTTAAATTCTAGTTTTTACAGTGGAAATATCTTTTTATGGTAGTTTTTGTACACATCTTTAGTACTCTTTGACAATTTTAAAATATACAACATGCAGTAGTGAAGCCAATTTATGTAATATCTCTACAAAAACTGGCTGCATTAATAAGAGATGTTTTATTATTAATTTTAACATGATTCTATCTCATATTTTTATTTCAAAATGGAATTCCATATTTTAAAATTTGTTTTATTAGTAGCCTTCATACACAAGTGTTGAAGTTATAAAAAATTATGTTAAAACACACATATATCCTTAACATAAAATGCATGGGGTGGTTTATTGGACGAATGCCATATTACAGATGTAATGTTCACTATATTTCTGAATTTATTATGGATATCTACACAAGATGTTGCAAGCTGTTAGTAAAATGTACAAGTCTGCTGTATGCTAAATATCAAATACACTGCAAAAGTATTTCTAATCAAGAAAGGATGGTAAAAATGAACATGACAATATGAGTTACATATTAACATGTTAATGTTTATGAAAAGACTTAAAATACTATATCCATGGCACTGTTTGCATATTGTGCTTGCATTGCCTTTAGAGCCTCTGAAATGTATATTTACAAGTTTTCCTTTTCAGTATCCCTGTACACTGTATATGATATTTTATCCCTGTACACTGTATGTGATATTTTATCCCTGTACACTGTATGTGACAATTTATCCCTGTACACTGTATGTGACATTTTATCCCTGTACACTGTATGTGACATTTTATCCCTGTACACTGTATGTGACATTTTATCCCTGTACACTGCATATGATATTTTATCCCTGTACACTGCATATGATATTTTATCCCTGTACACTGGATGTGATATTTTATCCCTGTACACTGTATGTGATATTTTATCCCTGTACACTGTATGTGATGTTTTATCCCTGTACACTGTAAATGATATTTACTCTTCTTCACCATGAACTGTCACTAAATCAAATACATAAACCAAATTAAAAGTTACAAATAACCATCTAACTATCATAAGTATACTTAAATACTAAACAATTTTCATGTATTTCTGTATATGTTAGCAATGAGAACAGTTTCACTACTTTGATCACAAGACTATATGGTATTACAACTAAATATACTTTACAGTGTTTCACACTGATCCACAAGTTTATTTAACAAAACACTCAGATTTGAACAATAATAAAACTAAGACTGGTAAAGTGATAAGAAAGTATGCTCTTAGTGATGTTTAATATACTTATACATAATTACTTGTTTGTTTGTTTTTTGGAATTTCGCACAAAGCTACTCGAGGGCTATCGGTGCAAGCCGTCCCTAATTTAGCAGTGTAAGACTAGAGGGAAGGCACGTTATCATCACCACCCACCGCCAACTCTTGGGCTACTCTTTTACCAACGAAAAGTGGGATTGACCGTCACTTATAACACCCCCATGGCTGGGAGGGTGAGCATGTTTGGCGTGACTCGGGACATAATTACTTTCTTATGTTATTTTATTACATTCTGTACAAACAGAAAGTTAATTAAAAATTTAGATAACATGCATAATGTGGCATAAATTAATATTCTAAAGAAATAAGTTCTGTTTTGAAAAGTGTGCATAATTTGTATTCATTCACCAATAAAATGTGTATGTTTTTTCAAGATGTATAAATTATTCTGATAAACTTTGTATGACTGTAACGGTATTTATCTGGCACTAAAATAAATAGAGATAAAAACTTTTGCAGTCAGATTCTGGTTAAAGTTTGTTATTCTAAATGATGAACAAAATAACCTATGTCCATTTTGGAAATGCCAAAATTAGAAACAGGTAAAACTTACACAATTCAGTAAGGAAGGTGGCTATTCTTCTATAAATCTAGAAAAGGTTAACAGTAAGTCAGTTGTTTCTACAATTTTACTCAACAATGTAGAAAGGAACAACTAACCCCTAATTTTGTAAAGGTAAAACTTTAAAAAAAAATTAATAAATACACAAACATTATTCAAAATTTAATACAGAAAAACTATTTAAGGCCATGTTGAACACAAAATACAAAGAACTACATGACTTACAAAAACAAAAAAGGAACCCAGACAATCAACTGGCATGCTGCATTAAACCAGAGATTTACAGACTTATACAACAAAACATAAACCAAATCAATACTAAGAATGGCAGAAACAAAAAGATCTGCCACAACAAAAAACTAGAAAACTATGATGCAAACAACAGAAAAGACACCAAAACGACAAACCGTTGACTAACCTCATAATTAATAGATCTGACTGACAATTAAACACAGACGAGATACATCTACTTAACAAAGGAATCAACTTTGCAATAGCACCTAGGAACATTCCAACCATAGAAATCAAAACGTGTTTAGAAAATCTATGCAGGAGACTTGTGATACTTTCTACAGAGAACAAATCAAGGAAACAACCAACAAAAAGAAGATAACTAAGATAATTTTATTGACATCCAACAGTCAAACTTCCCAGGTAAAATTAAAATTTATATTTTCCAGAAACACCTAAAAACAACATCTTAAATGATTTTTTCAAACAATTTTCTCACAAAACCATCAACATAATTTCACAAAACAGAAAACTAAAAAACAATCTTACAAAAAGAGGCATTAATTCCATTAAAACCTAAAACAAGACAAAAACATAAAAATTCTAAAAGCAGATAAAGGTAATGCTATAGTCATAATGAACACGAATGAATACATCCAAAAATGAAAACATCCTATCAGACACGAACAAATTTAAACCAATACACAAATCCAACAAAGACACGAGATGCAACTTAACAAATTACTACTAAAAATGGAAAAAGCCAACACAATTTCACAAACACTTTATTCCATTACGACCAATAATGTCCACATATGAATTATTTAATTACAATCTTGGTAAATACATAGCATGGGCATTCTCCAAATATGAAACATCAGCCTAATCTAAATCAACTTAATCATAAAGTCTTAATGGCCAGTTTCGATGTTATATCCCTCTTTACAGAAGTTCCAACCACTGAAGCCTGCAAGATAGCCTTAGAACTCTATATCCACGACCCTAACCCAACTATAGACATTGCCAGCAACCAATTAGCAACCCTCATAGAATTCACCACGATAAAGACAAACTTCATGTTCAACAACCAAAACTATATACAAACAAATGGCCTAAGCATGGGCAACCCAGTATCACCAGTTCTAGCCAATATTTTTATGACACAAGTTGAAACACAAGCAATTAACACAGCATTACATCCACCACTATACTGGTACAGATATGTAGATGACACGGTTGTGGAATTCAAATCTACAGAACACCTACTTAATTTTTTCAATCACATTAACTCTATACATCCCAACATTAACTTCACATGTGAACAGGAAGAAAGCAATCAAATATCATTTCTTAACCTCAAAATTACAAGAACCAATATACAATTCAAAACAGAAATCCACTCAACAATCACCCATACTGGACTATACATTCCTTGGCACCCAGCACATGAAACAAAACAAAAACTCAACATACTAAGAAACCAAATAAACATAGCCATAAAACTATGCTCACCAAATAAAATTAACGATAAATTTTACAAAATGAAAAAAATACTTCATCAACATCAATAAGTTTCCTCCACAAACCTTAGAAAATATTATACGTACACACCCAGACAGAAAGCAAAATCAACCAATAAAAGTAAATATATCTCACGAATTAAAAAAGTCACAAAACCATATTCTGCTGTATACCATATATTCCTGACATCAGCAGACAAATAACCACCATTTGGCAGAAACTAGTAACAAAATATGACATTCCAGTTAATACCAAAAGTATTCAAAAACCAGGAACAAAACTGAAGTCTATTCTATGTAAAAACTACTCTGACAAACACCACACCAACATTATTTATAAAATACAATGTGATAACTGCCACGACTTCTATATTGGAGAAACAAATAGAAAAATGGAAACCAGATTCAAAGAACATAAAAATCATCTACACACGTTTTCAAACACTGCAAGTCAAATAAACACAAAACAACCAAGAAAACACTCAAATACTAAATAAAGAAACAAACATAAATAAATGCAAAATTAAAGAAGCCTTACTTATACAACAACTTAAACACAAAATAAACCAATATAAAAAAACGCCTTGATACCTATATTAATATAATAAAATAAATAAATTATATTGGACCAAAGTATGTCCCTACCAAGTTTCAAGATAATCTGCCAAGATATGTAGGTATGGCAGTCGATTGAAAAGGGTTTGGAAGAAGATGAAACAACAGAAAAACTGTATCTCTCTTATGATGATGAGGAACCCAAGTGAAGTAAAATGTATCTCAAGATGGCTGCTATGGGTATTAAAACTCTTTTGTTATCCTGAAGGCCTAAGAGACCTAAGAAGGTTGAAACATTGTTCTCTAATTTATTGTAATAAAAGTTTTAATACCCATACCAGCCATCTTAAAATACAGTACACCTCTCTGTGAAGACATAATTATGAGAAATAACTGTCTCGAATGCTATACTACAGAAAATTGGAAACTGGATTCACTGAAAATAATAAAAAATCCTCCCAAGTTTACAAAGTGCATCTTTTAAAAACAATTTTACTTTAAACATAGAACAAAAAATCAATGACCATGAAGTTATAAAAATCATCTTAATTTTAGAATGCAGCCTTACTCTAAAACAGTACCACCTATGGTACTAGGATATCTCTATTAAGCCTTTTAGTGATCTCTAATCATTTGGGAAAAAATAAAAAAACCTTTAAAAGTAGACTTATTCTTGAAACACCACTGAAAACCTTTCTTGTAAATAGATTGGACCACCAAAAGATTGATAATAAGCAAAATACATAATTTCATGATTGTTGAGACAAAATTAAAATTTGCCTACTTAATCATATTATTTTTTATTCATGTTATTGTTACACAAAACTACAACAAAATCGACTGAGCATTTTGAACCACAACATTGACAGATATGCTATATGGAATACTGTGAATGTCCATGACTTACTTAAAAATTAATTATTTTTCAGTGAAAGATGTGTTATGTGGTTATAAGTACATAACAGATGCAAAACTGTTCTGAGTGGACTTACGTTAAACAAGTTTACACAAAACCTTGATAAATAATTACTTCAAAAACACACAACTCGTTATTTAAGGAGATGTTTTAAACACTTGTTTTATTTGAAAGAGCTGTTTTTCTACTGGAATAATTTTATACGTGCCTAGTGGGGGTCATGTCTCACTCTAAACGCATATTTTCTCATTGCTGTGCATTAAAAAAATCAACATAGGAGATAATTAAAAACTACATATTTAAAATCCACAAATAGAGAAAATAAAAAAATGTAAGCAAATAAACTGTAGATCTATTGCTGACAGTTTACACAAGCAACAACTCACCATTTTGATTCCACTATAAAATTATTTCAAAGGATATTTATTGTGTTACAGGACTCCACTGAGATTTCTGCAAGAAACTGACAGTACTTTTAAACTTACTTCCCCATCCTTAATTATGTCACAGTATGAAATTTTCAAAGTTCTTCATTTTTAGCCATCATAAAATCCAGTGTTTTACTAGTATGTATATCAGTTGGAAAGTACAGCTTGTGCATTTCTAGTGTTTTTATTGAAAACATCCACAACAAAATTAGGGGATTCTGATGTTGAATATTGTTATTCAAGCCACTGTTGTTCATTATTACTCAAGTTTATTTCCCTGGCAATATGTCAACAGGTGTTTGACACTAGATGATTACCATAACAGATGTTGCTATTCAATATCACATTAGAAATTTTCTACTGTCTTTTGTACTTAGCAGAAGTCACAAGTACATATTCAGTATTTATTACCACTGCATATATTACTCTTTCATATAGCTATTGCAATTTTAAATAGGTAGTTGTGGTAAATGTTATTGGTAATTGGCAATTTAGCAAAGTGTGCCACTGAATGAATTATTTGTGTTGCCTTATTCTAAAAAACACTTGTATACAGCAGGTTGTTGAAGATCAAACATATTTGTTATGTAAACCTATCAAAGTAAGCATGTGACTGTGTATGTTTATGTTGCACTAACCTTTGTTGTATTATATTGAAAGAAACATTATTCCATTGTGTTGAGATTCCTTTGTTGCTGTTCATATTTTGTTACATAACAGTACAAGCTGATGGAAGCTAGTCATTAAATTTGTGATCATACAATCTTTACCTTCACAATGGTCCTTTCAGAACAATTTTACAGTTTAATCACTGATGTCGAGAAACCCACTTGTTGAGAAATTTATATGCAAAACGGCTCGTTTGGGTTGAGAAAATATTTTACATAGAAGAGCGAACAACGTTTCGACCTTCTTCGGTCATCGTCAGGTTCACAAAGAAAGAGGTAACTGACCGGAAGCTGACCACATGTTTGAAATGGTTGTGTAAATGTGTGTCGAAATGTAGAGGCGGTATTAGTAAATGAGACGTTTTGCATATAAATTTTACAGTTTGTATGTTACAGGTGTATACCAGTAAATATGTTTATTTTCTCTTGTACATTTGTTATTTATTTTTAATATGTGGTGGATGAGTGGAACATAAAACAGAAGTAACAGTAAACTGTTAAGAAATATGTAACATTCAATTGAATGCACATACACTTGTGAAGTTTAGAATGTATTCTGTATAAATGAATATAAAAATCAACTTAAGTAACAATATAATTAAAACTCATTCTAGACTGTCAGAAAAATAAAGAAACAACATGAATCAAAATACAGAGACTGTATTGTCAAGCCTATAGCTAAAGTCTCTAAAAAAATAAATAATTACAGCTGGAAGTAATGTCTGTATTATTTTTTTAAGCTATAAACCCTCTTTTAGCTCCATGCCTACAGTACTTATCAAAATAGTTTGTTTATTTTTTAAGAGTCCCGAGTTGTCAGCTTGAAAATACAATTTTTATATTTTGATTCAAATTTTCCGACGATCCCTACATCGCTTCCCAAATTAATAATTTTTGATAATAATGTACACATACACATACATACATATTACTGTATATAGATAAGTTTCTCATTCCCACTGAAGACCAAACACTGTTACTGTGTTAAATAAAGTCTTCATTACCTATTGAACCTGTTTCTAAACTTCATTGTTCTCAAAATTGGTTCTTCTTTAAATTTGAAATCTTAAACGTTTACATAACTTTAGTGTACACACCTATATACTCAAATTAATTCATAAATAAATACTCTCAAGTAGTAACATCACAGACCAGGAAAATATGGTGTGTGGTACTCGTCTCTTCCAAAAGGAAACACATGGTTCATTTACATGTTACAGTGTACATCACAGAAGCATTTAGAAAACACATCAGTAAAAAACTAAGTAATAAATTTTCATAACTTGTAAGAAATAAAGTTCAAACACGTGGCCTTAGAAAAAGAACCAGAACTGATAAAAAACTGTTGTAATATTCCTTCTGAAGTTCAATTTACATTATTTTTGAAGGAGATAATAAAACCACAAATTAGGTATTGGAACATCTAACCTGTTTTTTTGTTTTGTTTAAAAAAATGGATAAAATTTAATGAGCTTTAAATGATTTGCTTTATTTTGAATTTCACACAAAGCTACACGAGGGATATCTGTGCTAGTTGTCCCTAATTTAGCAGTATAAGACAAAAGGGAAGGCAACTAGTCATCACCACCCACTGCCAACTCTTGGGACACTCTTTTACAAACAAATAATGGGATTGACCATCACATAATAATTACGAGTCAAGTGCCTTAACCACCTGGCAGCCAGGCCAGGAACTTTAAATAAGAACATTTCAAACAAGCATAAAAGTTGACATTTTAAAGTTTCAATCTCAAACAATGTTCTATCAAGATCTTTTAAACTTTTATTATTAACATTAATTTTTTATACTTTAAACTATATGTGGTGCATTTATACTGAATTACTTTAAAAAAAGTTTTATCACCTTCTTTAAATTATACCTTTGAAGACCATTTACCCAAAATAACTGTATTTTTCAAGAAGAATAAGGCATTTTTTTAAATTTAATAATTTTCAATACTTTTAAGAAAAAATTCATACAAAAGATACACAGCTTGTTAATTTTGTTTGATAGAGTATATTTAGTTACAGTTTTGTTGTAAAACCAACACCAAACACTTCTACTGTCATCATAAAACTTACAATCTGAAAATCAACACTATCATCATCAACAGATAGATCTTGTATAAAAACAAAACAAATGGAAAAACTGGACAAAAAGTCAGATTTTTGTTTTGATGTTTATTGTAAATTGATAACAGTGATGTTCTTACCCCTGTTATAAATTTACTTTCCTTTTCTTTAATGTTGATAACTTAGCTAAATATTCTGGCCCTGGATGTTCCTGGTGATATAAAAACAAACCACATTATGATCAAGAGTTCAGGTAAAACATCATATCTGTGTGTTATGAAATTTACATTTTTAAACATGTATTTTTGAGAAACTTTCTCAAAAGAATACCTCTAGAAAACATTCAAATATTATTTTTATAAGACAAAGTTTGGAAAGATGTTCAAAGTGAAATACTAGAGAATAGCTGTAAATATAATACTGGAAACAAACAAAGTTAAAGGTCCTGAACACCCAATCAAGGCAGGAAAACAAGGTCATTTACCCATCAGGAACGTCAAACTGCATATGTCACAACCTTTACAGAGTTAAATTCAAAATGTAATTAAGCTAGTTTATTATCGATGTATACAAGTAAACTTTACATCACAATGTAATTACTGAATCAAATTTTAATTGTATTTAAGTTCTTAGATTCTCCCTTCTTCTATAATTTACTTATTGAATGATTTTATGTAAATTACAGTGAATTCCTTCTAAAGCAGCCACCTTCGGAACTGAGACAAACTGGCTTGATTAGAGGGGTTCCACTGGACATAATTAAGGATTATGTAAACAAAAAGGGACTGTGATTGAATGACCACTTTCAAGGGTGACCAAACCTGGTGGATGGCCACTTAGAAGGGTTCCACTGTAGTTATTACTCAGACAAGGCAAAAATTTTACAGCTTTCTATTTTATTTATTTATGATGTCATACACTAGGAAATTAGAGTCATTTGGCATGCACACCAATCACAGCCTCTCTTTTACAAGCTACCAATAGTTCTCTCAGATGTTGTATATCCATAGACTTACTGCTGTACTAACAGGGGGCATATAGTGTGGTAGTGCCATTAGTAAAGAACAAAAACAGATGCTGGTAAACAGTACATTTTATGTTTTTCATGAATATTCTTTATTTATTACTATAAAAGTAACTAAAATGAAAAAAACAAAAAAGTTGTTGGATTAGCTAAAATAAAGAATAACAATTAATTATTCTTCATATTGTTTAATGTAATTCAATAGGGTAACATGAGCTGAATGTTCACCAAGTGATTTAAAACTTGTGATGAAGTATTAATAGTTACATGTGGTTCAAAAGTCGATAAAACTATGAGATTAAGAATAAACAACAGATGTCACAAGTTTTTAGTTATTTAGGATAAACTATCACAGTTTAGGGTCACAATTTGCTGTCATTCTAGCACAATAAAAATGTAATTTACAATTATTTCATAATTTTTATGATGGTTATGAGGGTGTTTAAATTGACTGATCATTTAGAGTTATAGTTTGTAAAATAACAGATAAAATAAACTTTTTACTGACAGCAAACATCTGATATTTATTAAGGAGGTTAAAAGAACAACATAAGTGAAATTTGAAAATTTGTAAATGAAGTATTTTTAATTTTAACATAAAAAATCACTTTGTAATCAGAACAGTCAACACTCTGACAACAAAAAATTAAAATATTTTTATGATTACTGTCAAAGTTTGTGATGACACAACTAGTACCTTCAGAATCACAGTTGGTATACTGCCATGGTTAAAAGTTGATGTTAAATACACAAGCCCATTGTGATAAAGTTAGTTACTAAGGTACACATTACCTCTAAAGTATCAAAACTAGTCATATCCCAGTGGTGGGTAATTATTTCCAAATACTTTTTCCACAATTCAAGAAATATTACAGCTGAAAGTAAATAAAAACAAAGTGAAAGGTTTATCATCAGTAAAGACAGAAATTGTAACAGAATATAAATCACTCTTTAAACTGATGTGACTTGTGACAATTAATTCAACTATTTTTGTTCACCAAAGTGTTAGTAATTAAAACTTTGTAAAGTGTTTTCTTTTTTCCTTGAAAAGTCCCAAATTACAGATAAAGAAATTTCAAAGTAATAACATGTTTTTGGAATTATGTTGAAGTCTTTGATGGGAGATTTTAGTTACAGAAGTTTGAAGTCTTGGATGTGAAGCAAATTTGATGTGCTTTATGTTGGTTTGAAATTAAGGCCATTTCAAGTAGTGTAAATATACAATGTTGGACGTTTTTATGTTGAAGTAACCCTTTTGCTATGGGTGTCCATTACTACACATCTCATGAGGATTTTCTTAGTGAGTTACTTTCCCAAAATTCAGGTCCTTTGTAAAGGTCAGTTTTATATTACTGTACATAGTAACATGAGCACACAAGCACCATGTCATTGTAACTTCTATACTGTTATCCAGGCACAGTTGAGAGATCAATATAATAAAAATAATAAATGTATATTCAGAGAGTGGACAAGAAAAGTGACCCCCCTTAAAAATGCTGTTAATTTGTTATATATTTTATTAGATAATAGAAAAATGTGTAAAATGCACTTCATGAGATCTGTTCAAATATGATATCAAATAAATTAACAACATTTTCAAGGGAGGGGCACTTTTCTGTCCTCCCCTTGTACATAAATGTTTAATGTTATCAAATTTAAGCTATTTTATATGAATTATAGTTTGTAGTTATTCCAGAATGAAAAAAAGCATTATTTATATTAATTTCCTAATTGTTTATAGTGGTCAAATCTATCTATACAGAGTTTCATTAGCAAAAATAACAGACAAACATTAAGTTTTTTTCTGTACAAAAATGTTTGATAATTATCTGGAGGTTATAAAAATTTTCAATGTGAAATTTGAACATTTTTTGATGCATACAAATATTTTTAATCTTAAAATCAAAATTACTATGCATGTTGGATAGTCAACATGCAAAAAGAAAATAGACACAAGAAAAGCATTACTTAAAAAAGTCTTAAAACTAAATAACAAAAAATTTGATATTTTGTGCATGAAAGTTCTAACAGAGTATGAAGTAGAGAATAATATTTATTCAACTTTAACATGTAAATCTATATTATTCTTACCCCAGAGTGACATAAAAACAGCAAAAAATACAGCAGCATCAATGTCGAAAAGATGAGTTATTCTGACAAAAGTGCATGTCTGTCCTGATATTCCATATCTACATCACATAAAATGATGTTCTTGTAGTCTTCACAAATGTCCTTACTGTAAAAAAATGCAATTTTGTTTCAAGTTTATATAATAAACACAGTACAGCTGTACATTTATATCAATCATAATATACAACTATCAATTTCAATGATAATGACACATAAAATAACTGACTAATTGAAATTATGTTTAAATCAATTTATCACAAAAATTATTAAAATATTTTAATGGTTCAAAACACATCAACCAATAAAAATTAATGGTTCCAATTATTATTCTTTACAATTATTCCAGCTACAAATAGCTTGTGTGAAAATAATTAATTACGTCCAGTGATTAATCACTTACCACATTCCATCAATCACACAGCTCTAAGTAACTGATTTATCTGAGGTATAATTTAGAAAGTGATCAAACATGAGTTATAAAAATAATAAACTGTTTGGTAACTCTTTTTTCTCCCCCTTATTCAAACCTGTGAGCATCACCCATCAAGGTGAAGCACCCATACAGAAAACACAACACTCCTCCTTCTGAAGCTGGAATCAGCATACAGGTGTAATATCCAAGCCAAACAAAGTACAGGCTTATCTTAACTCCAAAATACTCCCTGAAAAAATTGAAAGGAACAAACACTGAAGTGATTCTTATCAAACAAAATATAGTGCATACAATAACTGAGAAACTCAAAATATCCATAATAATTTTTTTTTTATAAAGAGTTGTCTCAATTGTAAACTCTGACTAGTATGAGAGCAAGATGATTTTCATGCTAAAATTAATACAATTTATATTTTAATATTACATTTTCCAAATTTCATTTGCAAAGCTTCTACAATCTTCTAATTGAATATCAACTTATTTTTTGGTAAAAATGTATGTTATGTATTATTTTCTCTACACTTACACTACATGAAGTTAGGCCATTTGTTTAACCTTGTAACCAAAAAAAAAATGAAATAATATTTTTCTTTCTAAAATCCATGCAGATTACAATAAAAGCTTATCATTATTTATCCCGACTATCGTCAGGCTTGCATCAGTTAAATATGACAACTTCCTTTATACTAAGCCTATGTAACAAGTTAGGAATAACCTTATGTACACTTAGTTCAAATTACAGCATAAAATTATGTAATACACACGATCTTCATACAATATACACATATTGCAAAAAAATTAATCTATTTCTTCATTTATATTTTCTAACGTTACCTAATAAGTATTTTTTCATTTATAACAAACCAAATTTGTACATAAAAATAACAAAAATCTAGTACTTAATTGTGAATGCTGTAATTCTTTTTGTTGTCAAAGATTTAAAGTGTTGTGAGATGCTAACCCAAATTTTCAATGGTGATGTTTTTGATTTTTTTCCAAAATTATTTATTAATTTCAAACACAATTTAGAGCACAATCAATAATAAACACAAGGCATACAATGTCCTATAATTATTACAATTTAACTGTTTTTCTAACCAAACATTGTGGATCAAAACAATTTCCTTAAGCTAGTTGAAGTAAACTGAGTGACAGCCGATTTAAATCTATGTTCCGAAAAACTTCAAAGCCATCCTGTGAACGAGATGGCATTATACATAAAACAGAAGATTAAATATTTATTTTCTGATGGTTATCAATAATGTAATATCAAATGTCAAAGACAGAAAGATATTTTGTTTCTTGTGGTGAAATATTATCATGAAATGTATGTGTATAAAGAAGGGGACACACAAAGAAATTAAGTCAGCCTTCAAAACATAGTTGTAAAGTGTCGTCTAAAGAAAATACAGAAATATTCAAATTATCTTTGTTAACCTGAAGATGACATAAGAAGTTTGAAGCCTTTTGTCTACTTTATTTTAATAAAAGTTTTAATACCCACACTGTCCGTATTGAAATACATTGTTACATCAAGTAGGTTTCTCGTGATCACGAAGTACATTCTGTTGAAGACTGAAAAAAAACAACAAAAAAACCTTAACTTTATATGACAGTCTGATGGCAGAATTAGTAGCTTTCCCTATGAGGTTTGTAGCGATTAGAGGAGCTGGATATATAACAACCAAATTATCATTCTGAATGATGCTTCTTTCTTCAAACAGATAATTAAAGTAAAACATAACATAAGTTATGTGGACGTCACTCTACGAACCTAGAACACGTTTCAAAGACGAAGTTCTATGATGATATTTATTAAACATTTATAGAAATATAAAAGAACATTTCAAAAACTGAAATGTAACAGTAACAAAAAATAATGAATTAACGAAAGCTTACATTACTTATATTACCAGTTTGTTAAATGATTTGTGCTTAAGTTTTGGATGCTTTTCTTCTCGGTTTATTGGTAGTTTAACTGAGAAATGGACATTTTAAAATGCTAAGTGCAAAAGTACCTTAACAGCAAATAAAGATACACATGCGTAAAATGGGAACATGTAGTCGGTTTAGGTTCGAATTTCCGTCACACCAAACGTGCTAGCCGTTTCAGAGATGGTGGAGTTATAATGTGACGTGCAATATCACTATTCGTTAGCAAGTTGGCACTGGGAGGTGAGAACTAACTACCCTCCCTCCACTCTTATACTACTGAAGAAGGGACGGCTATCGCAGGTAGCCCTTGTGTAACTTTACGAAAAACTGAAAACAAAACAAACATATCACGATATACTTAACCAGTGTAAAAGTACTTTTTTATATAATTGTTTAGTTATGCTGATGGTATGAGATGCTAAAGTCTTGGATATTTTTTTTATAGCGTATGACCGGACAAAAAGAATTAAGAAACTAAAATAACTACACGATATTTTAAACAGATCTGGATTTTTGTAATAAGTATTTACAAACTTGAATAACTCTGGTAATCAATTAATTTTTCACAATTATTTTTATTTTGTAGTGCAGATTTCTGAATTCAGTACAATTCTATAGTGGGCTAACTGCGCTTTGCCCTCTGCGAGAGTACAGTTGAGAAAAGATCTTTCGGTAATGAAATCCAGCTATTATTACATAGTCTACAGAGTACGTCTAGAACGTATTGACAATAAGTAGTATTAGTAAAATTAAAACACTAGTGTGATTAACAGCAATAAGAACTTTTTTATGTTAACGAATCGCATCAACTGCTATATACCAATAATAATGAGAGACAAAATATTTCTGAAAACACCATTTGTATGTCCAGTCTGATACTATATGTAGTTTACGTGATTTTATCAAAACAACAAAGTTGCTTCAGACTAATTAAGACAACAATACTTTTTTCAGGTCCGGCATGGCCAGATAGTTAAAACGTTCGAATCGTAATCACAGGGTCACGGGATCGAATTTTTGTCCCTCCAAACATGCTCGCCTTTTCGCCCTTGGGAGCGTTATAATGATACGGTCAATCCCACTATTCTTTAGTAATAGTATAGCCCAACAGTGGGCGGTGGGTGGTGATGACTAGCTCCTTCCCTCTACTCTTACACTGCTACATTAGGGATGGCTAGCATGGATACTTCTCGTATAGCATTAAATTAATGAAATCAACAAACAATATTTATGTCACTATTGTCAATCAAGCTATTCACTAAACAATATTACATCACATCAGTTCATGACGTCACTCAAACAAGAACATTTTATGCGCATAGCAACAGCGATATTTCACTTAGAAACAGAAAAGAAAGTTAAATATAAGGCCTTACAGTGAAAACAAGAATAATTATATCTATGGCTATTTTAAGTGAATTAATGTACATTTACATTAGTTTACTGCTTGCTTCAGGGTCTACAGTATACCACGAAATTATACATGGTTCTACTGTTACAATAATCTGTTCAAAAGATGTTCATAATAAAGAAGGAAAACTGATAAATTGGTACACACCTCTGAATGAAGTAGTGACAAGTAGGGAGAGAATACAAAGGAAAGATGGCAGCGAATTATTGTTGACTGATGTGCAATTTGAAAACGCGGGAATTTACACATGTGGAAATGGTGAAAGTGATTACAAACATAATGTCATAGGTAAATAAAATTATTTTATTTTATTTTAGGTCTTATTTTCGTTTATTAAACCTTATTAATTTAACACAAATAACATTTAAATCGAAATCACCCTTCTCGATATTGAATGTACTTCAGCCGTTACCTATGAATTTAATGTCACCCACAATGTGTATTGATTAAAATGAATTCCCTCTATATTTACTGTCAGGAAAGCATTTGAATTAACTGACAATATTGATTATTAATATAACCATATGTTTGCGATATTTTTGTTTAAGCTCATTTGAATGCGTTGGTCAGTTATACAAAATGTGATTCTTCTGTTTAAGCAGTTAACAATGTTAAAAGTAAATATGATGCTCTTCGTAAAATCAACCTCACAAATACAATGTTTTCTTTAAACTTTCTAAACCTAAGAATGTAAGGTATCTCACTTATACAGACCATGCTCGATCTGTCTTTAGATTGTATAATATGGTTCCAGATTGTTAATACAATTGCCGTACGACTCTTATTTTCTGAATTAGCTCTACACTTATATTTACGTATACAAATTAGATATTTTAACACAAATGTTTGTTATTTTAATACTATAAAGAATTGATGGAGAGTTAGAAGTCAATGAAACCAAATATTTTTTCTTAAAATCAGATATGTTTGCAGATATTTATCCCACATTTTTCTTAATTTGTTCATTACGGATTTTAAATTAGTAGTATGCAAAAATCGAATTTTACATCTAACATATTCTTTAATCTTAGAACCCATTTGTAGGGTTTGACAATAGTAACGGAATTATTTTATTCATTATAAAATATGTATAGCATGGGTATTAAATACTTAGGTTTGTGAAGCAAGAAGATATTCCGATAATAAAAGAGTTGAACAACCACTTCAAGCGAAAATGTCCTTTGGGCTTATTCCTTTCTAAATGATTTTACACTTCTTATGATTTAGTGATTCTTATGATTTTAACCAGTAGTTAAAAGGGATTTAAATTGAAACTTTTAATTGTAATCTCATTTGTTAAAACAACACATTATCGACCATATTATTACTGACGAGGCCTCTTGTTATCACTAGAGATCGTGAAGACAGCAATATTCGTAATGTTGTTTATGAACACAAACGACAGTAAGGAGTGTAGCTTAGTGGTAAAGCGTTCGCTCTGCACGTGAAAGGTTCTGGATACGATCCCCGACACCTCTACGTGTACATTTTTAAGGCCCGGCATGGCCAGGTTGATTAAGGCGTGCGTAATCTGAGGGTCGCGGGTTCACATCCCCGTCGCGCTAAACAAGCTCACCCTTTCAGCCGTGGGGGCTTTACAATGTGACGATCAATCCCACTATTCGTTGGTAAAAGAGTAGCCCAAGAGTTGGCGGTGGGTGGTGATGACTAGCTGCCTTTTCTCTCGTCTTACACTGCAAAATTAGGGACGGCTAGCGCAGATAACCGTCGAGTGGTTTTGCGCGAAATTCAAAAACAAACAAACAAACAAATCCTATCGGCGACAGTAAATGAGCTAAAAAGATTTAACTTTCTCTTGTTTTCTTCAGTGTATGTTCCAGCAGAAAACCTCACTTGCCCTCGAGAATACCGAAGATATGCTGACAGGTGTTGTAAGTATATATTACACACAATAAGGTTAATAGTTTCCATTAAAAACAAAAAGATGAAAGACTTTTAATGTCATGTAGTTTTGATACAACAAATTTGTTTTTTGATAATAAACTCGTTGTTAGGATTATGAAAATTAACACTGGGTAAATAAATGTTCAGCTATGTACTTTTAACGGTTTTAGATCCATGTCCTCCTGGTCACTATGACAATGGATTACAAACTTACGTGCCCAGGAAAGACTCATATGGCACATTTTGCTTCTGACGCCTTTATACCTTGTCCTGAAAATAAAATTACTGATGAAGAAGGAGCTGATAGTAAAGATCTTTGTACAAGAAATGGTTTTCTTTTATTGTTGCTTTAAAAATTAAAAAAATGTTTATTTTTTGTTAAAACACATTGTTATAATGAGATACATCTTCAAAAGTTTAATGTTTTTTATTGTACAGTAAACTCTCGTTGTAACGAAGTCGTAGGGACCAAAGAGAATTGTTCGTTACAAAAGAAGTTCGTTAAAAAGGATTTTTTTTTCATTCACTAGCCAAGTCTGGTAATGGTAGGCCCTATAACTGACGGCTGTTGCAGTACCGGTAATTGGATTAAAGACTCAGAAGTCACACGTGTTTAAACACTTAAAACACATTTAATGAAATTCAAAAGGACAATTAACAGCACTTGTAAAACAAAAAATGTAAAAAAATAACATTCATAATATAGATATATGTAATTATAATGTACAGGATACAAACACCAGCAAGAACGTCTAACTGGAGTCACTTGAAATACTGCACAATGCTTTTTTGCGAACTGCTGTCCCTCTGGCACTTGGTCACAAAACGCTCCATCATGTTTAATTGAGAGATAAACTGTCCTGCGTTAGCCTGGTGTTCAAGATATCTCTGAAGTTGCAGGCACATCTCACGAGCTGCAGAATGTGTTGGGATGGGGGGGTTCCTCATTGTCGTCATCTTCACTTTCACTGTCATTTTCTGGTGTCTGTTTATTTTGCACCATGGCCACAATATCACTGTCTGTCAGGGGCGCGCTAGTGATCAGATCATTATCAGCAGTCTCGTAGTCCTCTGCTGTGCCATCCACCGTAAACCCAGAGTCATTCAGCCGTGTCAAGAGCTGGGCCAATGGTATGTCATCCTCGGGGTCCTCACTGTTTTCTGCTGGCTCTGGAGAGGAGAAGCCACAAGTTCTGAAGCAATTGGCTATGGTTGAATGCTTTACCAATGACCAGGCAGAGCGTAGCAGTCGCATGGCTTCAAGCACAGTCACAGTGAAAACACTTTTATTGTCTATTGAATCAATAAGACGCTGTAGCAGTAGGGTGCGGTAATGATGTTTTAGATTGGCGATGATGCCTTGGTCCATGGGCTGTGTCTTGCTTGTGGTATTGGGAGGCAGGAACACCAGCTTGATGGCCTTAAGTCCAGTGGGGTTGGAGTGGGCGGGGCAGTTGTCAATTATCATAAGGACCTTTCTTTTCTGCAGCACAAACTTTCGGTCAAGTTCTCTCAGCCACTCGGTGAATGGATCTTATGTCATCCAAGCTCGCTTGTTGGCTTTGTATGGTGTTGGCAGGGTTTTGACGTCTTTGAAGCAACGCGGTTTTGCTGCCTTTCCTAAAAAAAAAGAAAGAAAGAAAATGTACATGGTTAATGTCTTGAAATTAAAAATGAAACATTTACATGCCAATAATGTGAAGAAAATAATAAAATAACAACTTCTAAAGAAAACACAGGAAAATATTTTTACCTGCTTTTGACACTCACCTATGACAAGTAAAGGAAGCTTCTCGGTGCCGTCCATATTGGCGCATACCAAAACAGACAGCTGCTCCTTCGCTCGCTTCCCGCCGTGACAGGAGTCTCCCTTGATAACAAGAGACTTGTCTGGCAGAAGTTTAAAGAATAAGCCAGACTCATCTGCGTTGAAGACATTCCGTGGGCTGTAGTTTTCTAGCAGGCGTGGCAGTGTTGTTGATGTCCACTGGTTTGTTTGCTCTGGTTCTACACTACCAGACTCACCACAGATCGTACGAAATTGAATGTCGTGTCTTTTTTTGAATCGGGTTAACCACCCATCACTCATGCAAAAGTCAGTGATTCCCATTTGATCAGCAAGTTTTTTGCCTTTGCTTGCATAACAGGCCCAGAGATAGGAACATTCTCTGATCTAGCATTTTTGTACCACAGAAGCAATGCCGCTTCTAGGTCAGAATGTTTTGCAGTTCGCATGCGTTTTCTATTGGGACAAAAGTTGTCTCGAGAAGACAATATGGACTCTTTATTTTTCAACCATGTTGACAAAGTGTTCAGAGGCACATCAAATGCTTTTGTTATTTCTGTTTTGTTTTAACTTTTTTCAACTTCTTCTATTGCTGTAATTTTAGTTTCTATCGATACAAGCTTGCGCTTCGCCATGATCAATGATTAATGATCTGTTTAATTTGACTGTGATTAGCCTTTTATAGGCCACAGCATGCAGGCTGCACAGGCATAATCTACTCAAGCCATAATCTGAAAACTTTATATCTAAGCTAATTTTTGCTGGGAGGGCGGGTGAGTTGGGGCGGGCAGGGGTTTAAAGTGTTATTGACCATAATTGTAAAAACATTGGTCCGCTATTTCTCAAGTGTAAGATTTTGATGGTGGCACCACACATTGTAGCGCGGAGACTGACTAATTGCACTTGCTAGCGGCGTAGCCGGTGGTCGGGAGCCGGCAGCGGTGACAATTAATTTAGGGAAGAAGAGAAAAATAAATATCTTCGTACCTGGTTTGATACAAAGGATGTAATATTGATGCTTTTCACACCCTAGGGACTATAATTATACATCGTTACAAGCCGACACTTCGATACATGCAGTTCGGTTCAAGGGGCTTTTGTTACTATGTATTTATATGGACAGTTGGCCGGACCAGTCAACAACTTCGATACAAGTGATATATTCGGTTCTAGCGACTTCGAAACAATGAGAGTTTACTGTATTAAACAGCTTTGGTTTTTACAGAAAAGCTTTTCCAGGAGGTGGGAACAGTTGTTGTAACGATTTAGTATGTTAATATTTTTTGTCAAAACTTATATTTACATAAAAACATACATATGACAGAGTGGTATTATTTTGGTAAAATATTTGACAATTCCATTTATATATTTACTTTACCAGGAGGTGCTAACAGTGCCTTACAAACCTACTTGAGTGGGTGTCTCTGGCACAGCTTCCACATTATCATCAGCCCTTCTGGTAGTAGTGTCTAGTGCCTCACGAATCTAGTTAAGTGGGTGTATCTGGCACAGCTTCACATTATCATCAGCCCTTCTGGTAGTAATAGTGTCTAGTGCCTTACAAACCTACCTGAGTAGGTGTATCTGGCACAGCTTCACATTATGATCATCCATTCTGGTAGTAGTGGTGTCTAGTGCCTTACAAACCTACCTGAGTGGGTGTATCTGGCACAGCTTCACATTATCATCAGCCCTCCTGGTTGTAGTAGTGTCTAGTGCCTTACAAACCTACCTGAGTGGGTGTATCTGGCACAGCTTCACATTATCATCATCCATTCTGGTAGTAGTAGTGTCTAGTGCCTTACAAACCTACCTGAGTGGGTGTATCTGGCACAGCTTCACATTATCATCAGCCCTCCTGGTTGTAGTAGTGTCTAGTGCCTTACAAACCTACCTGAGTGGGTGTATCTGGCACAGCTTCACATTATCATCATCCATTCTGGTAGTAGTAGTGTCTAGTGCCTTACAAACCTACCTGAGTGGGTGTATCTGGCACAGCTTCACATTATCATCATCCATTCTGGTAGTAGTGGTGTCTAGTGCCTTACAAACCTACCTGAGTGGGTGTATCTGGCACAGCTTCACATTATCATCATCCATTCTGGTAGTAGTAGTGTCTAGTGCCTTACAAACCTACCTGAGTGGGTGTATCTGGCACAGCTTCACATTATCATCAGCCCTCCTGGTTGTAGTAGTGTCTAGTGCCTTACAAACCTACCTGAGTGGGTGTATCTGGCACAGCTTCACATTATCATCATCCATTCTGGTAGTAGTAGTGTCTAGTGGCTTACAAACCTACCTGAGTGGGTGTATCTGGCACAGCTTCACATTATCATCATCCATTCTGGTAGTAGTGGTGTCTAGTGCCTTACAAACCTACCTGAGTGGGTGTATCTGGCACTGCTTCACATTATTATCATCCATTCTGGTAGTAGTAGTGTCTAGTGCCTTACAAACCTACCTGAGTGGGTGTATCTGGCACAGCTTCACATTATCATCAGCTCTTCTGGTAGTAGTAGTGTCTATGCCAGTAGTAGCCACAGTTACTTATTCAATTTGATTTTCTACTTACCCTACCTATAGAACATTAAACTAACTTCTCTACCTCAACTTTTTCTTTATTTTAATCAACCTGTTGTCATTTACTTCAAAAATATCCTCCAAGACTTCACCAATCACGTAACGGTGAGGAGGCAGGCCGAGTGGTTGGTTCAGCTTAGGTGTTGGAACTTCGACTGACAGTACGTGTTGTTACACGACTTATTTACTTTTAAGTGAGGATGTAGTGGGTGAATGGAGCACACAGATACTAACTGCCTTACCTCTAGTCATACACTGCAAAATTAGGGACGGGTAGCGCAGATAGCCCACCTTTAGCTTTGTGTAAAATTCAAACCAAACCACGTCGATAGAACAGCAGAATTAGTTATCATACAATGGTTAATAGAGAGAAATAATTGTTAATCAAGAGCTTTTTTGTTTAGAATTAAGCACAATGGGCTATCTGTGCTCTGCCCACCACGGGTATCGAAACCCGGTTTTTAGTGTGTAAGTCCGCAGACATACCACTGTGGCACTGGGGGGCTAATCAAGAGCTTGAAACCATTGATGTTGAATATAAGTACAGTTGGGATTTGAAAGGTATTAAATATATATCGCTGATGTATTTTGAAGGTAGCTGATGTGGGAATAATCTTCCAAAACTGATATTTCTCAAATACAGTTGACGTACTTACTGATAGATTGGACTAGATATTTATTTTTAGTATTTTAAACGATTTATCTACTGAGCAATTAAAAAAATAAATTAGTAGCGGAAATACTAAATATTTTAAAATCCTGTATGGATATAGGTTGACGTACCATAGCGAGTAGAAGACAACTAAAATACAATTTATAGATACATAACATTAAGTAGGAAGCTGTCCCATGACTTTGTACTTAGTTATCGAATATCCAGTACGTTAGCTGAGTTGGTAAACCACTTGACCATTGTACAAGGTATCCAGGGTTCGATACCAACCTTACCAGTAAGTGATGTAGTGGTGAAGTTTGTAGAGCACCTGCATAACGTACGACAGACAATATGACATAACAATGAAATCACCACACCAAGAAGCTTTACTCCAATTAGAGGACGAGACTTTATTTTAGTAACACACATACTGAAACACATAAAATCTTAAATTCATTTGAAAAATGACACTTGAATAAAATTCTGTGCTTCTTCAGACAGAACAGTGTAAAAATAATACATATAGTGTCTTCTTCACAGAGAATTATTGAATAATCAAACCAGGAAGCTTTGTTTATTAATTTCTCACAGAGCTACTCGAGGGCTATCTGTGCTAGCTGTCCCGAATTTAGTAGTGTAAGACTAGAGGGAAGGCAGCTAGTCATCACCACCCACCGCCAACTCTTGGGCTACTCTTTTACCAACGAATAGTAGGATTGACCGTCACATTATAACGCCCCCACGGCTGGGATGGCGATCATGTTTAGCGCGACTCGGATGCAAACCCGCGACCATCAGATTACGAGCGCATGCCTAAACACGCTTGGCCATGCCGGGCCAACCAGAAAGCTACGGAAGGAATGAAAAGACGGCAATACATTACTTCTAATTATATATGCAGAAACGGCTCCTTTATATATACGAACCTCTCTTTCTTGCAATTTTCGTTGCATAATGGAAAATGAGCAGGTGCTTGAGGATTCGAGAATTGGTTATTTTACTTCTACTTCTAAAAGGGGTGATAAAATTTGCCTAGAAAATTATAGACTAAATTAGTAGGAACATTTCTAGAGTCTGATAAAAGACGCTTTAAAATCATTTGGTAAAATATGACATCACAAATGAAAGCCAACAAGGATTTACAAAACGAAAATCTTGACTTACTAACCAGTTATCCGTTTTATATGACGTTACTTGTTATGTAGACGAGAGAAAGGGTGTGTGGATTTTGTGTCTTTAGATTTTCAAAAAATGAAATGACCTTCTTCGGTCATCGTCAGGTCCACAAAGAAAGAAGTAACTGACCGGAAGCTGACCACATGTTTGAAAGTGGTTGTATAACTCACGAATCAAAAAATCACGAAACCATATACTGCTGTATACCATATATTCCTGACATCAGCAAACAAATAACCAACGTTTGAATAAGACAATACTAAATTTATTCAAAAACCAGGCACAAAACTGAAGTCTATACTGTGTAAAAACTACACTGACAAACACCACACCAACATTATTTATAAAATACAATGTGATAACTGCCACGACTTCTGTGTTGGAGAAACAAGTAGAAAAATGGAAACCAGATTCAAAGAAAATAAAAAGTCACCTTCACACGTTTTCGAACACTGCAAGTCAAATAAATACAACATAACCATGGAAAACACTCAAATACTAAACAAAGAAACAAACATAAACAAACGCAAAATTAAAGAAGCCTTACTTATACAACAACTTAAACCAAAAAAAAACCAATATAAAGGAACGCCTTTATACCTATATTAATATAATAAAATAAATAAAATTATATATTCAAACATCTAACACCGCCCTCTACATTCCGACACTCAGTTACACAACCACTTTCAAACATGTGGTCAGCTTCCGGTCAGTTACCTCTTTCTTTGTGAACCTGACGATGACCGAAGAAGGTCGAAACGTTGTTCGCTCTTCTATGTAAAATATTTTCTCAACCAAAACGAGCCGTTTTTGCATATATATTTCTCTACAAGTGGGTTTTATCGACATCACTGACTGTTACTTCTAATTGTACTACAGTTGGTCAGCTGCATAAATGATACACGTAAAGCAATGTTTCTAGTATTGTATTTTTATATTGTACTGATTTCTGATTTGAGTGACAATGAAGATATGGTGAATAATGGGAGATTTTTAATTTTATATTATTGGACTAATAGAGAAATAGAAACCAATATAAATAAAGAGAGCCAGTAAAATCATAATAAACAAATTTTATCATGAACGCCAGAAGTGTTTCATAAAATGGATCACAACAAAACCGTATAGAATGTGACGACGAAAAACACCTTAAATAGTAAATATTCAGTTCAAACAAAACTTTAAACCCTTTGTTTGTTTATTACTAAGACTATACATATATAAAATATGTAAAAATAAAAGCAGTTCAAAACGACCCATTTAAAAATGTTAAATATAAGTTGAAAGAAGAATTATCAGCCCATAACAGATAAATATATTTATATGTTTGTTTTGTTTGTTTGTTTAGAATTAAGCACAAAGCGACTCAATGGGTGGCACAGTGGTATGTCTGCGGACTTACACACTAAAAACCAGGTTTCGATAGCCGTGGTGGGCAGAGCCATGTAATTTTATGTTTAATTCTAAACAAACGGTGTTTTTAAGTAGCCAGCCCCTATATTATATATGAAGAGAAGTAGTAAATATATCAATACACATAATATCAAATTTTATTATACACATGGTAGAATAATTACTTTAAAATACACGAAGAAATATTTATAGTGACATTTTAGTCTTACATGTTTTATTTGAAATACTGCTGTTGTACTTGTAAAATGTTATACTCATGTAGTGGAGGTTGTGTCTTGTATATAGTTTTACTTTACTATACATACATAATGTCGTTACACGGCAGCTATTAATGTTCACTATATTCTCAAACAAATCTCCATCTGCAGTTTAATATTTTATTTTTCAAACAAATGCGATCAAATAGTCAATAGTACAGAAAATCATCACGAACCGTATCAACTAGGTATTAGTTATATTTATTATCATTACAATGTATAAAGTTTGTTACCTTACCCAGCAATCCTTTGCTCAAAATCCAGTTTACAAAATAAGTAAAAACTGAGAATTTAAAAATCTGCAAATAGACGCCATAAAAGAATTAGGAAAGAAAGTTAATTTTGAAAACACCAAATATAATTAAAGGTAAAAACGTGAAACCAAAATAAGGATTTCTAGTTTCAGTAAATAATGTTTACAGTATCTCCAATCCGGTTTCCTTGTTTTGTTTACAATCCATATTTGCATGTTTTTAGATTTCCATTTTCATATTTATTTTGTCTTAACAAGTACAGCAAACAATATAGTTTATTTGCCACAAAAGACAGTCGGTTTTACTGGAGAGTTCTGTTTGAAGTTCTTGTGAATGGGAAGACACCAGAAAGATTGGCTGTATTGAGATACTCTTCAGAATCAGTTTGTTACTATTGTGTTCCAGACAGTAAGTATCACGTTGCTCAGTCTCCTTGATAATGTAAAACTTGTCCAGAGTGACTATCACTAACCATGTGTTTATTTATTTGTGGATGTTCAGCCGTCCCTAATTTTGAAGTTAATAATCCACAAATGAAGCAACTTGTTAACATCATCCTCCGTGAACTCTTGGACTACTCTTTACCATGGAATATAAAGAGAAGGGTGTGTCACACTCCTGTTGGTAAAGGGTATTTATATGATTGTTTACATACTACAGCACAGGGTAGATGGGAGTATTGAGACAAGTGGTGAGTGAAACATTTGAACATATATAAGGTAATAATAATTGAGAAAAGTCTTTATGTTAGAGTAGGTAAGTATCTATAAGAAGTACATTAACTATACAGGAAAATCAAACAAGATGGTTCTGTTCATCTCTTATGTCTTTGGGAAATGCTTGTTTACATTTACTTACTTCACCCTAAGAAATGTTTATAACCAATTGAAAGCTCAGAATTTCTCCTACATGATTTTTTGGTTTTTGAAAAGTGTCTTCATCAGTAAACCCATTTTTGGTTGTTGTAGACATTCAGAGAAAGGTAAGATGAATAGTGTTTGAAAAATATTTTTAAAAGGATACAAATACAGTTTAAGTTATAAGAACAGTTATTTACAGTGGTACTGATATAGTAACTTATAATATTCTTTATTGCAAAATGTTATATAAAATATAAAATAAAATTGTTTACATACTCCACTTGTAAGATTTGGCAAGGCTTAGGAAATTGTGGCAAGCGAGCACACATTTTGAAAGCAGGAGAGATCATTGTTCTCTATATTTCTTTACTGTTCAGTGTTCTAAGAGAAGTAACTATAAATTTTAAAATATATTTGTAAATAATAATAATACATACATATGTAATGCATTACAACTGAATGTGATTCTATTCTACAAAATACTAGTCCTCCAGAACAAAGGAAAAACAGTTTCACTTATTAGAGACCAGTTTTATAATATTTTATATCAACTGTGGTTACACGTGACTCACTGATTTTTTGTAATAAAAATTGTTGTAATTGTATTATTATACTTTGGATGTTTAACTCAGTTGGAAATTGGCAATTATAATAAGTTTTTTTTCATATTTTTTCATATTCAGATATGAAGAAACGAAAGAACAGCTTCAATAATGTTTTAAGTAAGTGTTAAACTCAAACAATAATTAATTGACATAATTTTTGTTTAATGAATTATTTTATTTCACTTTCCCTTACTGGCTTCACACATCACTGGGAACTATAGAAAAAACTTCAGGCTCTTTGCATGAGAGCATATGTGTCTGTTTTCTTATAGCAAAGCCACATCGGGCTATCTGCTGAGCCCACCGAGAGGAATCGAGCCCTTGATTGCATGAGGGAAATTTACATAATTTCAATGTACAATATTGTTGTAGATTATTGGTTCATATAGACTTGAGTTATAGAAACACATGTAAAACACTGAGCGACATATTCTAATTTATTGTGGTTTCAAAGTAAAATGTTATGTTTGGTTAAGTAAAGCGTAATGAAAACTGAATCGTGTTCTGTTAGGAACTTGGTATCATTCATGTGGAAGTGTTGTTACAACTAAAACATTCTTCTTTTACAGACGATATTCCAATTTATGGTTGTTTAGAACCAAATTCAAATTGGTTAACGTTGACAGTGTTTTAATATCTTAACAAAACATATTTAGCATTCTTTCAAATTGTATACGAAACATTTCTATCAAACCATCTAACAAATATTATGTAAAACCTAATCATATGTCACAGAGGACAAAGGAACTTCCTTCTGTCAAGGACAAATAAACAAACAAAAAAATGAAAAATGTCACAAGGATTTGTGGAGGAAACTGGAAGGGATGTTTCATTTTACAATATTTAATTTAAAGGTGAGGACAGAAGTTTAGTTAAAATAATTTATTTGTTATTCATTAAATTTGAATGTTATATGAGCAAAACAAATGGCTTTTTAGGGTTTTGCAAAAGGGATTTATTTACACATAACATTTGAAATTAAAATATATTAATCAGTTTTACATTTCGAAAAATTGTAAAAAATGAGATTTAATAGTTTAAAATAACGACAACTCTCTTAAACATGGACTTCATTTTAAAATAAAATTTATGAGTAGGAATTTAATTCGTTGTTTTAGGGCCAATCTAACTTTTCTATTGTGGAGGTCTTGTACTTTCCCAAAAATGTTTATTCAATTGTAAAATAAAAGTGTATTTAGTACTTGTAGAAGAAATTTCGTTAATTCTTAACTAGTTTTATATACACATATATACCCACCGGTTGGGAACCCTGGTATAGAACAAATCTTCAGACGACAAATAAACGTTGTCACATCAAAAAAACTTGTTGCTGTGAGATTTACACCAACAAATCATCATTCCTGTGATCGCGAGAAACAAACTTTTATATATATTCAATATACAACTTGTTAACTAGATTTAAAGGATAAATTTTCGTTTTCATAACTCAACTAAGAATATCTTCTGACTTTTCCAACTGTTATCCCTCACTTATCAGTTTTATTTTTCTGTTATTTTACTTTCCGTTTGCTTACGTCATTTCATTACAACAATTTAGTCAAGAGTATTGTTGCATTTCCAACCAATGTGAAGAAAGACAACAATAAAATGGAACCACAATATTGCTGAATATTTGTACATAGTAACTATAGAGACGAGACATTAAATAAAGCGGCCGAACTTTGAGAAGAAAGAACAAAATGTCACATCAGAAAATTACTCACCTTGCATTTCACGCGTATTTCAACTAGTACAATTTGTAGATATAAAGTTTTGTATAAATATTTTAATTGTATATATTTAAATAAGGTCATTTTGTAAAAATGAATTAAGTTCTTGAAATGAGAAACAAAAGTCAGACAACTAGTAAGAAATATTTACTTCACTCTGCAACCTGTGAGAGTCAAGTCAGGTACTATTAACTAACACTGTACTGTGTTAAGAAGCGTCGTACTAAAAAAGGGACTATTTTTTAAGAGAAAAATATTCTTTTTTACGGAAATTAATGGAGAGGAAAACTGTTCTGATTGTGATAACACAAATACTATTTTTGATCTATTAAGTGTGGTACCGTTTATTTAAAAATCAGTAAATTTTTTAACTACATTCATAAAAAGCATATTTATAAATTACATCAATAAAGATATAATAAAACCTTCAGATTTAGTTCTAGTGAAAGTCGAGTTCTTGATACAAGGACAGTACTTTAAAATTCTGTTCTTTGATAAACAAATGTTTGTCGTACGTATTGTAGTTATTTTTATAATTATCTGAATTTAGAATACCAAAGTGGGATTTTTTTATAGATTATTGTTTATGGTACCAATAAGTAGGTTTTGTTTTGGAATTTCGCACAAAGCTACTCGAGGGCTATCTGTGTTAGCCGTCCCTAATTTAGCAGTGTAAGACAAGAGGGAAGGTAGCTGGTCATCACCACCCGCCGCCAACTCTTTGGCTACTCTTTTACCAAAGAATAGTGGGATTGACCGTTACTTATAACCCCCACGGCATGGAGGGAGCATTTTTATGTCCTTATGGTAAGTAGTTTAACGTCAATTTCTCATGAACCTTCTTTTAATACCTAGAGACTCTATTAAAGAAATAAGGATGTAGTCACGAAAAGTTATTTGATGATTGAAAAATAAAACATGACTTTTTAATTCTATGAACAAGGGAAAACTGCTTTGTGCAGTACGATGTATGGAAGCGTCATAAACCACGAGTAGGTCTTCTTCCCAATTTTAGCTAACCTGTATCAAATAGAAAGGCCAAACTTACACCCTGAACAGCCGTCGAGGAAGACTGTAATTTTGACTTGGGGCACTTAACTTTACAATTAGGTATCGAGAATTTATTGTTTTTGCTTTGTAGACAAATCTGGAACTGGTCAGAGCTGAAAGGGGCTTTATCGATGTTCACAGATGTGCACACACTCTTCCAAAACGATTGATTTAATATATTTTGCCTTTTTATCATTGTTAGTTTCTTTTGTTACTCGAAAATGTTACATGAAAAGGAAAAGTTTTTTCCATGTTTAATTTTTTATCACAGAAATAAACTCAACAGGTACTACACAATTATCACCTTTCTTTGTAAATTTGAGTGTGAGCATGAATACTTATAACGTGTACTGTGAGTATTCAAGATGCTAAGGACATACACAAGACCTATCGATACAGCCTTTTCGATGTCCTCATGGTAAGTAGTTTAACGTCAATCTCTCATGAACCTTTTTTTTTAATACATAGAGTCTCTATTAAAGAAATAAGGATGAAGTCACGAAAAGTTATCTAATGATTGAGAAAATAAAACATGACTTTTTAATTCTATAAACAAGGGAAAACTTCTTTGTGCATTGCGTCATAAACAACGAGAAGGCCTTCTTCTCAATTTTAGCTAATCTACATCAAATAGAAAGGCCAAACTTACACTCTGAACAGCCCTTGAGGCAGACTGTAATTTTGACTTGGGGCACTTAACTGTGCAATTAGGTATCGTGAATGTATTGTTTCTGCTTTTTAGGCAAATCTGGAACTGGTCATATCTGAAAGGGGCTTGATCGATGTTCACAGATGTCCACACACTCTTCCAAAATCATAGATTTTATATATTTTTGACTTTTCATCATTGTTAGTTTGTTTTGTTACTCGAAAATGTTACATGCAAAGTAAAAGTTTTTTTCCAGGTCTAATTTTTTATCAGAGAAATAAACTCAACATGTCCTCCACAATTATCATCTTTCTTCGTGAATTTCAGTGTGAGCATTAATACTTATAACGTGTACTGAGAGTATTCAAGATTCCAGGAACATACACAAGACCTGTAGGTACAGACTTCTCTATGTCCTCATGGTAATTTGTGTTACGTGAATCGTTTATGAACGTTCTTTTAATACTTAGTGACTCAATTAAATGAATAGACATGTAATCACGAAAAGTTGTTTAATGATTGAGAAAATAAAACATGACTTTTTTAATTGTATGAACAAGGGAAAACTGCTTTGTGCAGTACGATGTATGGAAGCGTCATAAACCACGAGAAGGTCTTCTTCACTATTTTAGCTAACCTATATTAAATAGAAAGGCCGAACTTACACCCTGTACTGCCCTCGAGGCAGATTCTAATTTTGACTTGGGGCACTTAACTGTGCAATTAGGTATCGTGAATGTATTGTTTCTGCTTTCTAGACAAAGCTGGAACTGGTCATAGCTGAAAGGGGCTTGATCGATGTTCACAGATGTCCACACACTTTTCCAAAACGATAGATTTAACATATTTCTGCATTTCATCATTGTTAGGTTTTGTTACTCGAAAATGTTACATGCAAAGTAAAAGTTTTTTCCAGGTCTAATTTTTTATCAGAGAAAAAAACTCAAGAGGTACTCCACAATTATCATCTTTCTTTGTGAATTTGAGTGTGAGCATTAATACTTATAACGTGTACTGAGAGTATTCAAGATTCCAGGAACATACACAAGACCTGTAGGTACAGACTTCTCTATGTCCTCATGGTAAGTTGTTTTACGTGAATCGTTTATGAACCTTCTTTTAATACTTAGTGACTCAATTAAATGAATAGGGAAGTAATCACGAAAAGTTATTTAATGATTGAGAAAATAAAACATGACTTTTTAATTCTATGAACAAGGGAAAACTGCTTTGTGCAGTACGATGTATGGAAGCGTCATAAACCCCGAGAAGGTCTTCTTCACTATTTTAGCTAACCTATATCAAATAGAAAGGCCAAACTTACACCCTGAAACGCCTTCGAGGCAGACTGTAATTTTGACTTGGGGCACTTAACTGTGGAATTAGGTATCGGGAATGTGTTTTTTCTGCTTTCTAGACAAACTGGAACTGGTCATAGCTGAAAGGGGCTTGATCGATGTTCACAGATGTCCACACACTCTTCCAAAACGATAGATTTAATATATTTCTGCATTTCATCATTGTTAGGTTTTGTTACTCGAAAATGTTACATGCAAAGTAAAAGTTTTTTCCAGGTCTAATTTTTTATCAGAGAAAAAACTCAAGAGGTACTCCACAATTATCATCTTTCTTTGTGAATTTGAGTGTGAGCATTAATACTTATAACGTGTACTGAGAGTATTCAAGATTCCAGGAACATACACAAGACCTATAGGTACAGACTTCTCTATGTCCTCATGGTAAGTTGTTTTACGTGAATCGTTTATGAACCTTCTTTTAATACTTAGTGACTCAATTAAATGAATAGGGAAGTAATCACGAAAAGTTATTTAATGATTGAGAAAATAAAACATGACTTTTTAATTCTATGAACAAGGGAAAACTGCTTTGTGCAGTACGATGTATGGAAGCGTCATAAACCACGAGAAGGTCTTCTTCACTATTTTAGCTAACCTATATCAAATAGAAAGGCCAAACTTACACCCTGAACAGCCCTCGAGGCAGACTGTAATTTTGACTTGGGGCACTTAACTGTGGAATTAGGTATCGGGAATGTGTTTTTTCTGCTTTCTAGGCAAAACTGGAACTGGTCATAGCTGAAAGGGGTTTGACCGATGTTCACAGATGTCCACACACTTTTCCAAAACGATAGCTATCATTTTACATATTTCTGCATTTCATCATTGTTAGGTTTTTGTTACTCGAAAATGTTACATGCAAAGTAAAAGTTTTTTTCCAGGTCTAATTTTTTATCAGAGAAATCAACTCAACAGGTCCTCCACAATTATCATCTTTCTTTGTGAATTTGAGTGTGAGCTTTAATATTTATAACGTATTCAAGATTCCAGGAACATACACAAGACCTGTAGGTACAGACTTCTCTATGTCCTCATGGTAAGTTGTGTTACGTGAATCGTTTATGAACGTTCTTTTAATACTTAGTGACTCAATTAAATGAATAGGCATGTAATCACGAAAAGTTGTTTAATGATTGAGAAAATAAAACATGACTTTTTAATTCTATGAACAAGGGAAAACTGCTTTGTGCAGTACGATGTATGGAAGCGTCATAAACCCCGAGAAGGTCTTCTTCACTATTTTAGCTAACCTATATCAAATAGAAAGGCCAAACTTACACCCTGAAACGCCTTCGAGGCAGACTGTAATTTTGACTTGGGGCACTTAACTGTGCAATTAGGTATCGTGAATGTATTGTTTCTGCTTTCTAGACAAAGCTGGAACTGGTCATAGCTGAAAGGGGCTTGATCGATGTTCAAAGATGTCCACACACTTTTCCAAAACGATAGATTTAACATATTTCTTCATTTCATCATTGTAAGGTTTTTGTTACTCGAAAATGTTACATGCCAAGTAAAAGTTTTTTTCCAGCTGAAATTTTTTATCAGAGAAAAAAACTCAAGAGGTACTCCACAATTATCATCTTTCTTTGTGAATTTGAGTGTGAGCATTAATACTTATAACGTGTACTGAGAGTATTCAAGATTCCAGGAACATACACAAGACCTGTAGGTACAGACTTCTCTATGTCCTCATGGTAAGTTGTTTTACGTGAATCGTTTATGAACCTTCTTTTAATACTTAGTGACTCAATTAAATGAATAGGAAGTAATCACGAAAAGTTATTTAATGATTGAGAAAATAAAACATGACTTTTTAATTCTATGAACAAGGGAAAACTGCTTTGTGCAGTACGATGTATGGAAGCGTCATAAACCCCGAGAAGGTCTTCTTCACTATTTTAGCTAACCTATATCAAATAGAAAGGCCAAACTTACACCCTGAAACGCCTTCGAGGCAGACTGTAATTTTGACTTGGGGCACTTAACTGTGCAATTAGGTATCGTGAATGTATTGTTTCTGCTTTCTAGACAAAGCTGGAACTGGTCATAGCTGAAAGGGCTTGATCGATGTTCACAGATGTCCACACACTTTTCCAAAACGATAGATTTAACATATTTCTGCATTTCATCATTGTTACGTTTTTGTTACTCGAAAATGTTACATGCAAAGTAAAAGTTTTTTTCCAGGTCTAATTTTTTATCAGAGAAAAAAACTCAAGAGGTACTCCACAATTATCATCTTTCTTTGTGAATTTGAGTGTGAGCATTAATACTTATAACGTGTACTGAGAGTATTCAAGATTCCAGGAACATACACAAGACCTGTAGGTACAGACTTCTCTATGTCCTCATGGTAAGTTGTTTTACGTGAATCGTTTATGAACCTTCTTTTAATACTTAGTGACTCAATTAAATGAATAAGGAAGTAATCACGAAAAGTTTTTAATGATTGAGAAAATAAAACATGACTTTTAATTCTA
>NW_027467782.1:40887263-40930452 GCF_004210375.1 Tachypleus tridentatus | reverse complement strand
AAAGGACACAAGACTGAAAAGTACATAAGGTATATAAGTTAGTGAGAGCTCTAATAACTTGTCCAGGACCAAATGGTCCAAAAAAAATAATGTTTCAAACCCAAAACGTTAAAGAATGTGTGTGACTGACATGAAAACCTTTGATTGATTCTTCATAGTTTAACTTTCTCACGACATGGTGTCCAATCCCAGGAACTGACCTAACAATTATTCTGTGCTTGTTATAGTATTACAATGTGTTCATAATTATTCTGTGCTTTGTTATAATATTACAATGTGTTCATAATTATTCTGTGCTTGTTATAGTATTACAATGTATTCATAATTATTCTGTGCTTGTTATAGTATTACAATGTGTTCATAATTATTCTGTGCTTGTTATAGTATTACAATGTGTTCATAATTATTCTGTGCTTGTTATAGTATTACAATGTGTTCATAATTATTCTGTGCTTGTTATAGTATTACAATGTATTCATAATTATTCTGTGCTTGTTATAGTATTACAATGTATTCATAATTATTCTGTGCTTGTTATAGTATTACAATGTGTTCATAATTATTCTGTGCTTGTTATAGTATTACAATGTATTCATAATTATTCTGTGCTTGTTATAGTATTACAATGTGTTCATAATTATTCTGTGCTTGTTATAGTATTACAATGTGTTCATAATTATTCTGTGCTTGTTATAGTATTACAATGTGTTCATAATTATTCTGTGCTTGTTATAGTATTACAATGTGTTCATAATTATTCTGTGCTTGTTATAGTATTACAATGTATTCATAATTATTCTGTGCTTGTTATAGTATTACAATGTATTCATAATTATTCTGTGCTTGTTATAGTATTACAATGTATTCATAATTATTCTGTGCTTGTTATAGTATTACAATGTATTCATAATTATTCTGTGCTTGTTATAGTATTACAATGTGTTCATAATTATTCTGTGCTTGTTATAGTATTACAATGTATTCATAATTATTCTGTGCTTGTTATAGTATTACAATGTATTCATAATTATTCTGTGCTTGTTATAGTATTACAATGTGTTCATAATTATTCTGTGCTTGTTATAGTATTACAATGTGTTCATAATTATTCTGTGCTTGTTATAGTATTACAATGTATTCATAATTATTCTGTGCTTGTTATAGTAAACACAATTTTTTGCATAATTAAGATAATATTTTATAGTATTACAATGTATTAAATAATTATTCTGTGAATTGTTATAGTATGTATAAATGTATAAATAGAGATTCTTCTGTTATACTAGTCTGAGTGTTCATTTCCATGTTTAGATTAAAAATACATTTTTCTTTAGTCTCATAAAATCACAAACCTTTTGTGTAATATCTGAACCTGAAGCCTTGTTACAATGTGTAACCCTGATTCTGTAAAGAAATAGGACTTCAAATTGTGATATTAAACTACTTATGTTTATACTAAATAAGTTTATGATCATAATAGCATGTGAATGTACATACATTGTTAAATTTTATTGTTTTATTGCCTTTATAACCCAATGACTAATTACTATTCATGCCTTAATAAGTTGTAAATCATGTGACAAATATGCTGTGCTCTTGTTATGCTTCATGAATTCCATTATGCACGAAATACTCATGAACATTTTTAAAATATTATTGTTTTTTGTTTGTTTGTGTGTTTTTGGTATTTTTTAAAATTTTGTTTACAGTATTATTTCAGTTCTTTGCATCACAATACGACCTGTTTTTATGTTTATTTTGTTTAGAATTTCGTGCAAAGCTATACAAGGGCTATCTGCACTAGTTGTTCCTAATTTAGCAGTGCAAGACAAGAGGGAAGGCAGCTAGTTATCACCATCCACTGCCAACTCTTGGGCTACTCTTTTACCAACGAATAGTGAGATTGACCATCACATTATGACGTTCCAACAGCTGAAAGGGCAAGCATGTTTTTTGTGACAGGGATTCAAACTCGCAACCCTCAGATTACGAGTCGAACGCTTTAATCCACCTGGCCATACCAGGCCTATTATTATTAGTAGTAACAGTGTTACTTATTTTACTTAATTTAACCTAACTAAACTAAAGATATTCCTATTTTACACATTGCATTTCCCATGGCAATCAAGGTTGAATTGAAAGTAAAATATGGAATTATATTTACAGGAAACATTGCAATACGATAAATCACTTGACAGATAAAAACCATGGCTTTCTATTGGTTTTTAAGTAACACCGTATTGAGTGGCTCAAACACTTATTGGTAATTTCTAATAAAGAGGACGTCACAGGTGAGTGTGGCAAGATGGATTTGATTTCATGTCTTTGGAACCAAGTAATATCAAAGGCTATGAAAAATTATAGTATGCCTAAGCAAAATTATATCATAATAAGTGATTTACATTAAATTTCATTTTTTACTTCTTGGAGAGGTGGTAAATAAATTAAAGAAGAAAAGGCTTTGAGAGAAAATGTTGAAATTCTTACACAAGAAAATTCTAGTTTTCTATTTTAAATATTGCCTCTGAAAGTAAAATCTTTAAACTTGTATTCTATTAAAATATGGATTATGAGCTATGTCTGTTTATGAGTATATCATAAAAATAAAATAGTTTAATCAACTTTTAAATGTAACTCACAAAACCTTGAGTTACATGCACAGAAAAAAGATGTCTATGGAGAAAGGGTTAATAATGCTATTTTTCCAAGAGGAAGTGTACTTTGAATAAAAATCAAGATTTCATGTTTTGTTACCATGACTACAGGTCCCAAATACCAGTGTAAATACAGGACTTCTTATAGTTATTTGGTTGATTACTATTATGTTATTGAACAAAACATTGTTTAACCAGGTTTCAGATTGAGTATATACATATTGATAAAGTAGGTTATTATTGTCTGTGTTAAGTAGATTACCTCAAACAGTGCAGGTCATGTGGGAGCTTATATACATGTATTAAAATGTAGCTTATTAGAACAAGTAATTTAGGTAGGTTACTTTCTAATCTAATCTACATTTGTGTGTATAAATAATTATTACTGACCTTGGATCTTATCTAAGCCCAGATCTCTACTACTGTTAGTAGCAATAAAACAATGCAGGTGTCCTAATAATACTCAGACCTAAACACAGGTCGTAGCAACACTGTTTGAGATGTGCAAATTGGAGATAGTTTTACAATGCTTTATGTTTAGTGTCATTTCTACAACATAGTGACAATGTTGGATACTTATAATTTCCTGGGAGAAAATTTCAAAATCCAAACATTCTTATGAATATGTCTAAGAGACAACTCAAAAAAAGAACATTGGAAAAGAAAATCACTAAAGTCCTTAATTATAGAACATATTTAGTTTTATAGATACAGTATAAAATCAAATCCTATTTGCAAATTTCAAATTAAACTAAGAACAAACAACACAATTATTAGTAAAATATTCCCTTCAATGTTTCAGTTACTTTTTAACTTATTATTTAAATTCTGAAATCATAATATCCTTATGTATTTAGAAGTTAATTAAGTTGATGGCCATTTTGGCCAACTGACACCATTTTGCATACAATCTTTACATGACCATATCAACTTCAAAGACATTTTACAACATTCATGTTTCAATATTACCAGGAGATATAAATGAAAATGACAATTTGTCTTAATTATTTTAGAAGTGCAAAAGTAAATAAAAAAGTAGGATATTATAAGTAATAAAACTACAAATAAAGTAAACAGCAACATGTTATTTATTATGACTTAAAGAACAGAAAAGTGGTAATTACATTCCAGATTTAGTTTCTTACAAATTACAAGATTACTGAAAAATTAGAAGTCTCTAAAATCCTTATTTTGTAAAGTTATCTGAAGTTAACATTTTTCTTATAATGAAAATGGTTTCCAATAATACTTACGATCCACCAACACTATAGCTAGAATCTCACATTGATAAAAGTGTAGGCATGATCCATACAGAAAGCACTTGTACTGAACAGGAATGTACCAAGAGAAAAATGGTACAAGAGTGCGGAAATTACACCCTACCTCCCAAACAGATATGCTCTTCACTTGGAGCTTAGTTCCTATATCAAAGGCAGAACAGAATATGAGTAATCATCAGGTAGGCTATCCCTGACCAGACAGCCAAGATTCTATGACTCAGGTTGGAATTAAGGGGTTGTAGTACCTATATCCTATGTTGCTGGCTATGGCTATTAGACCACAATATGATATGTGTATATATATATATACTGTAACCACAAAATGTTGCATTTGGCACCATCAGAATAACAACAAGAAAGTAAGCAACACTTAAGTGGACAGATTCTCTTCTCCACTTGAATAAGTCCAAAAGGTAACACCTGAGGCTCAGAATGATGGGATCCTATATGCCATACTCAACAAAGGAATAGAATTCATCTGGTTTGGAATTATGAACATTCATTCTCAGTCCCTAACCATGTAGGTAAGGTGTATTCTACTTAACCCTGGAATTATGTGGAACCTGCACTCAACCAAGGACTTAGAATGGAACTGCTTTGGTTTCAGAATTACAATATAGTGAACCAACTTCCATGAATGATAACTGAAACTAGTACTGATCAAAGAGAAGGGTTTTGCACTCCCCAACTAGATAACTGTATGCAAAATATGAACCAAAGTTATGAGTAGATTTCCAGTAAGGCTGGAGCCACTCTTACTGAAATATGAAAAAAAACATCCAGGAACCCTAGAAGGAGGACCCTGACTATGCCCTCTTCTCAAAGAATGATTGAACACACTCAAAAACTTTGGTTGAAAAGCCTCTTGTTTACCACAGATTCTCAAGCTCTACTCATGCAGCCTGGGGTGATAAAAAACAGAGCTCTGGAAACTGTGCAATAGGTGAATCAAGTTCCCTACATTTTATTCAAATCAATCACAATTTGTTCAACATGAAGAATAGCAAGATTAGCTGTATTCATGAATGTTCACGAGTGCCAATCCATAATATCATCTGGTAGGTGTCTAAATGATCTTACAGGACATCTCATTTTGACAGAACCTGTTGTATACTGGTGGTAGTATTATAGTTAAAGTAGTTACTAGTATGAAGTTGAAAAGTGAAAGCATACCTGCCTCAGAAGCACTCACCCCAGAATGGTATACCATGGAAAATAAAAGGACCTTGGAAATGAAAGAGTATATGACTGAGGAAAATACTCATTTCTGGTAAAAGCCTAGCAGATGTGGTAAACAAATCTACAGGAAGTAGTAGGAAACCATCAGAAGAGGAACTGGCAAGATCATGTAAACAACAAGATAGGAAAGTAACAGAAGTATTCCACATACCAGCCGACACAATGTCTTCAAAGAATCACTGAACCGGCAGCTAATGACACTGGAGATTGAGAAATAGCTACAGTGTCAACAGATGTTAAGTATGTTTTGGAATTATTATACAGTACTATGAATAAACTGTGAACAAAAAAAACATTTTAAAGAACATTTTGACAGCTGAACTTTTATATAACGAAAAAACTGACAATGTTATACATACTTCTTCTTGTCGATATCCAAACAATGAATTGTAATGTCCTGGAATACCCAACAAACCTGTTGCATCAAAAGATAAATTTTAACATAAACAGCTGTCTTCACATGTAACTTAAAAAATAAAAAAGTCAATTCTGTATTGATGAACTATTGACAATTACTTGATTGTCCTTTTTCATTTTTATATCTCTCAAAATTTCAAAACTAAAATGACGAGTTTGTGGGAAATTAAGCACAAAGCTACACATTGGGTTATCTGTGCTCTGCCCACCACCAGTATCAAAATACACAATGGGTTATCTGTGCTCTGCCCACCACCAGTATCAAAATACACAATGGGTTATCTGTGCTCTGCCCACCACCAGTATCAAAATACACAATGGGTTATCTGTGCTCTGCCCACCACCAGTATCAAAATACACAATAGGTTATCTGTGTTCTGCCCACCACCAGTATCAAAATACACAATGGGTTATCTGTGCTCTGCCCACCACCAGTATCAAAATACACAATAGGTTATCTGTGCTCTGCCCACCACCAGTATCAAAATACACAATAGGTTATCTGTGCTCTGCCCACCACCAGAATCAAAATACACAATAGGTTATCTGTGTTCTGCCCACCACCAGTATCAAAATACACAATAGGTTATCTGTGCTCTGCCCACCACCAGAATCAAAATACACATTGGGTTATCTGTGCTCTGCCCACCACCAGTATCAAAATACACATTGGTTATCTGTGCTCTGCCCACCACCAGTATCAAAATACACAATGGGTTATCTGTGCTCTGCCCACCACCAGTATCAAAATACACAATGGGTTATCTGTGCTCTGCCCACCACCAGTATCAAAATACACAATGGGTTATCTGTGCTCTGCCCACCACCAGTATCAAAATACACAATGGGTTATCTGTGCTCTGCCCACCACCAGTATCAAAAATACACAATGGGTTATCTGTGCTCTGCCCACCACCAGTATCAAAATACACATTGGGTTATCTGTGCTCTGCCCACCACCAGTATCAAAATACACAATGGGTTATCTGTGCTCTGCCCACCACCAGTATCAAAATACACAATGGGTTATCTGTGCTCTGCCCACCACCAGTATCAAAATACACAATAGGTTATCTGTGCTCTGCCCACCACCAGTATCAAAATACACAATAGGTTATCTGTGCTCTGCCCACCACCAGTATCAAAATACACAATGGGTTATCTGTGCTCTGCCCACCACCAGTATCAAAATACACAATGGGTTATCTGTGCTCTGCCCACCACCAGTATCAAAAACAATGGGTTATTTGCCCACCACCAGTATCAATGTAACAATGGGTTATCTGTGCTCTGCCCACCACCAGTATCAAAACCTAGTTTCTAGCAATGTAATTTTGCAGACATACTGCTGTGTCATTGGGGGAAGAAGTACAAGTTTAGGACATTTTGAAAATATAAAGAATTCTATGGCATTTCAATAAGTTATTATAAAATTTTCAATGACCATTAAATTCACTGTAAACACAATCAATGGAAAAAAACATTTTAGCTAGTTTAGTTATTTTAGTCAAAATAACATGTAAGTTTGTTTTCTCACCAAGATATTACTTGCTAACCAATACATTGTTTAGAGGTTAAGGGATCATCTGAAAATTCATTTCCAGCATCTTCTGTTATGCTGCACTAGACCTTAAGTGCCAATCAGCACAAATCACCAAATACGTATGTGCCATTTAGGAAAATGTTTCATCAAAACAACTGATTACCATCTAAGGGCTGGGACTAACTTCGACCAAAACTGTTAAGTAGCTGGATAATTATAATTTGTGAAATAAGCATTGTTACACAATATGTCACCTATATAAAAGTAACCTGTTTTGATCAGCTGATTGAATAACTTGGTAAGCAACACAAAATCATTTCACATTCTATTTTACAATCACAATTAAAAGAATAACAACAAATAAACATCTATAAGAAACTAATTTCCACACTACCACAGTCTCAACTACCCACTGCTACATAACTACAAAACACTGAGTGTTAAGTATAACACTCAGACTTCAGGAAATGTCACACGATCGTATGCTATAATTATACAACTTGCACTTTCTGAAAGAAGCTTGTCTGCTATTTGAAATTCATGAAAATTCTCTGATTTTTCAAGTTCTATAAAACATTTTTTCTTGACTTTCCACAAATTTCATGACACATACAGAACCTGTATAAACTTTATTTTTTATTTAAAATGAAAACTTGTTACATTTAGATTGGTACATCAATAAATTATATTATTCAGTTTAGACATTAATATTATGTGCAATATTTATAAATAAAGAGCCTCTCATAATGCTAAGTTTATTTATAAAATGAACAAACAATAATGTGCTTCAATATTTGATTACTTACATAAAATCTGAATTTGAAAGGAAACACTCTGTTTCATGGTGTTACAAGTTTGTTTTTATTGCTTAAGACATATTTTTCTTGCATATGAATTGTAATAATATCTTTGTATAAAAAATAAAAACCAATAAAAGTAGAAAAAAATAAACACATAAAGGTAAATACAAGTTTAGCACATTGCATAATTTAAACATCTACACATACAGATATTAAAATGTTTCAAAAGTCATGTTACACGTGATTTTTAAGCACTTCTACCAACAGTGATAAGTTAGTCTACAAAACAACTTAAAAGATTAAGTTTTATAACTATGTATTATTAGCTGTCTTTAGTATCATTTATTTTGAGTACTTTTTCACTGTGGATCTTGTTATACTTTGTAAACTACTACATTTCATATTTTAACAGAAGTTAACAAATTACTCACCTTCCTATGAAGAATGTAATATAAAAAACTGATGAATAGTAGTTTACAACCTTCAACATGTACATCTTCAAAGTCAAACTATTTTCATGTTCAGTCTGAGTGTGATGTATTTCTATATACAATATTTCAGAACAGTATTAACTATTTTACAAAAGGTACATCTTCAAAGTCAAACTATTTTCATGTTCAGTCTGAGTGTGATGTATTTCTATATACAATATTTCAGAACAGTATTAACTATTTTACAAAAGGTACATCTTCAAAGTCAAACTATTTTCATGTTCAGTCTGAGTGTGATGTATTTCTATATACAATATTTCAGAACAGTATTAACTATTTTACAAAAGGTACATCTTCAAAGTCAAACTATTTTCATGTTCAGTCTGAGTGTGATGTATTTCTATATACAATATTTCAGAACAGTATTAACTATTTTACAAAAGGTACATCTTCAAAGTCAAACTATTTTCATGTTCAGTCTGAGTGTGATGTATTTCTATATACAATATTTCAGAACAGTATTAACTATTTTACAAAAGGTACATCTTCAAAGTCAAACTATTTTCATGTTCAGTATTTCTATATATACAATATTTGAGAACAGTATTAACTATTTTACAAAAGGTACATCTTCAAAGTCAAACTATTTTCATGTTCAGTATTTCTATATATACAATATTTGAGAACAGTATTAACTATTTTACAAAAGGTACATCTTCAAAGTCAAACTATTTTCATGTTCAGTCTGAGTGTGATGTATTTCTATATACAATATTTCAGAACAGTATTAACTATTTTACAAAAGGTACATCTTCAAAGTCAAACTATTTTCATGTTCAGTCTGAGTGTGATGTATTTCTATATACAATATTTCAGAACAGTATTAACTATTTTACAAAAGGTACATCTTCAAAGTCAAACTATTTTCATGTTCAGTCTGAGTGTGATGTATTTCTATATACAATATTTCAGAACAGTATTAACTATTTTACAAAAAGAATATTAACATACAGAAAAAGGTTGACATAAATAAAAATGTTTGATAAACTACCTTAACACTAATGACAACCAATTGATAATACTATTAAACTTGTCATTTCATGTCAGAGGTTTTTAGAACTCTTAGGTGAAACATTAAGTTCTATTCTTCAAATCAAATCTTTAGAGTATAAATATCTTGCTGTCTGAAAGTGTATTATTTCTTATTTACAAAATTCATTATCTTCCTCAGTTATAAATATCAAACTTTCTAAGTCTGGTTCAGGTCCAGCTTTCAAGTTACTCTGCTGCTGTCACACAGAGCAGAGAGATTTCTGCAATGTAGTTTTGAACAATTAGAAATACTATGACCAAATATTTTTGTATTGAGGGAGAGGAAGTCATAATAAAATACAAATCATAGGAACTGAAGACGAATTTTCCATATTCTTCTTAATTTGTCCATGATCTAAATAAATGTTAAGCCTTATCTTAGCTTCCACCATTTTTGTTGTTGTTGTTGTCAGAAGTAGGATACCAATGACTGTTGATCAAGACACTTGTGATCTAGATACACTAGTTTCCATAAAATTAGCAAACACTATTTCTCAAATCATTAGGAAACACATGTTAATCTTTAAATCAAAACGATCAACTTCATTCCATATTGTAACAGAAAAAAAGAGCTTTAAATTCTAGTTTTACAGTGGAAATATCTTTTATGGTAGTTTTGTACACATCTTTAGTACTCTTTGACAATTTTAAAATATACAACATGCAGTAGTGAAGCCAATTTATGTAATATCTCTACAAAAACTGGCTGCATTAATAAGAGATGTTTTATTATTAATTTTAACATGATTCTATCTCATATTTTTATTTCAAAATGGAATTCCATATTTTAAAATTTGTTTTATTAGTAGCCTTCATACACAAGTGTTGAAGTTATAAAAAATTATGTTAAAACACACATATATCCTTAACATAAAATGCATGGGGTGGTTTATTGGACGAATGCCATATTACAGATGTAATGTTCACTATATTTCTGAATTTATTATGGATATCTACACAAGATGTTGCAAGCTGTTAGTAAAATGTACAAGTCTGCTGTATGCTAAATATCAAATACACTGCAAAAGTATTTCTAATCAAGAAAGGATGGTAAAAATGAACATGACAATATGAGTTACATATTAACATGTTAATGTTTATGAAAAGACTTAAAATACTATATCCATGGCACTGTTTGCATATTGTGCTTGCATTGCCTTTAGAGCCTCTGAAATGTATATTTACAAGTTTTCCTTTTCAGTATCCCTGTACACTGTATATGATATTTTATCCCTGTACACTGTATGTGATATTTTATCCCTGTACACTGTATGTGACAATTTATCCCTGTACACTGTATGTGACATTTTATCCCTGTACACTGTATGTGACATTTTATCCCTGTACACTGTATGTGACATTTTATCCCTGTACACTGCATATGATATTTTATCCCTGTACACTGCATATGATATTTTATCCCTGTACACTGGATTGATTTTATCCCTGTACACTGTATGTGATATTTTATCCCTGTACACTGTATGTGATGTTTTATCCCTGTACACTGTAAATGATATTTACTCTTCTTCACCATGAACTGTCACTAAATCAAATACATAAACCAAATTAAAAGTTACAAATAACCATCTAACTATCATAAGTATACTTAAATACTAAACAATTTTCATGTATTTCTGTATATGTTAGCAATGAGAACAGTTTCACTACTTTGATCACAAGACTATATGGTATTACAACTAAATATACTTTACAGTGTTTCACACTGATCCACAAGTTTATTTAACAAAACACTCAGATTTGAACAATAATAAAACTAAGACTGGTAAAGTGATAAGAAAGTATGCTCTTAGTGATGTTTAATATACTTATACATAATTACTTGTTTGTTTGTTTTTTGAATTTCGCACAAAGCTACTCGAGGGCTATCGGTGCAAGCCGTCCCTAATTTAGCAGTGTAAGACTAGAGGGAAGGCACGTTATCATCACCACCCACCGCCAACTCTTGGGCTACTCTTTTACCAACGAAAAGTGGGATTGACCGTCACTTATAACACCCCCATGGCTGGGAGGGTGAGCATGTTTGGCGTGACTCGGGACATAATTACTTTCTTATGTTATTTTATTACATTCTGTACAAACAGAAAGTTAATTAAAAATTTAGATAACATGCATAATGTGGCATAAATTAATATTCTAAAGAAATAAGTTCTGTTTTGAAAAGTGTGCATAATTTGTATTCATTCACCAATAAAATGTGTATGTTTTTCAAGATGTATAAATTATTCTGATAAACTTTGTATGACTGTAACGGTATTTATCTGGCACTAAAATAAATAGAGATAAAACTTTTGCAGTCAGATTCTGGTTAAAGTTTGTTATTCTAAATGATGAACAAAATAACCTATGTCCATTTTGGAAATGCCAAAATTAGAAACAGGTAAAACTTACACAATTCAGTAAGGAAGGTGGCTATTCTTCTATAAATCTAGAAAAGGTTAACAGTAAGTCAGTTGTTTCTACAATTTTACTCAACAATGTAGAAAGGAACAACTAACCCCTAATTTTGTAAAGGTAAAACTTTAAAAAAAAATTAATAAATACACAAACATTATTCAAAATTTAATACAGAAAAACTATTTAAGGCCATGTTGAACACAAAATACAAAGAACTACATGACTTACAAAAAACAAAAAAGGAACCCAGACAATCAACTGGCATGCTGCATTAAACCAGAGATTTACAGACTTATACAACAAAACATAAACCAAATCAATACTAAGAATGGCAGAAACAAAAAGATCTGCCACAACAAAAAACTAGAAAACTATGATGCAAACAACAGAAAAGACACCAAAACGACAAACCGTTGACTAACCTCATAATTAATAGATCTGACTGACAATTAAACACAGACGAGATACATCTACTTAACAAAGGAATCAACTTTGCAATAGCACCTAGGAACATTCCAACCATAGAAATCAAAACGTGTTTAGAAAATCTATGCAGGAGACTTGTGATACTTTCTACAGAGAACAAATCAAGGAAACAACCAACAAAAAGAAGATAACTTAGATAATTTTATTGACATCCAACAGTCAAACTTCCCAGGTAAAATTAAAAATTTATATTTTCCAGAAACACCTAAAAACAACATCTTAAATGATTTTTTCAAACAATTTTCTCACAAAACCATCAACATAATTTCACAAAACAGAAAACTAAAAAACAATCTTACAAAAAGAGGCATTAATTCCATTAAAAACCTAAAACAAGACAAAAACATAAAAATTCTAAAAGCAGATAAAGGTAATGCTATAGTCATAATGAACACGAATGAATACATCCAAAAAATGAAAAACATCCTATCAGACACGAACAAATTTAAACCAATACACAAATCCAACAAAGACACGAGATGCAACTTAACAAATTACTACTAAAAATGGAAAAAGCCAACACAATTTCACAAACACTTTATTCCATTACGACCAATAATGTCCACATATGAATTATTTAATTACAATCTTGGTAAATACATAGCATGGGCATTCTCCAAATATGAAACATCAGCCTAATCTAAATCAACTTAATCATAAAGTCTTAATGGCCAGTTTCGATGTTATATCCCTCTTTACAGAAGTTCCAACCACTGAAGCCTGCAAGATAGCCTTAGAACTCTATATCCACGACCCTAACCCAACTATAGACATTGCCAGCAACCAATTAGCAACCCTCATAGAATTCACCACGATAAAGACAAACTTCATGTTCAACAACCAAAACTATATACAAACAAATGGCCTAAGCATGGGCAACCCAGTATCACCAGTTCTAGCCAATATTTTTATGACACAAGTTGAAACACAAGCAATTAACACAGCATTACATCCACCACTATACTGGTACAGATATGTAGATGACACGGTTGTGGAATTCAAATCTACAGAACACCTACTTAATTTTTTCAATCACATTAACTATATACATCCCAACATTAACTTCACATGTGAACAGGAAGAAAGCAATCAAATATCATTTCTTAACCTCAAAATTACAAGAACCGATATACAATTCAAAACAGAAATCCACTCAACAATCACCCATACTGGACTATACATTCCTTGGCACCCAGCACATGAAACAAAACAAAAACTCAACATACTAAGAAACCAAATAAACACAGCCATAAAACTATGCTCACCAAATAAAATTAACGATAAATTTTACAAAATGAAAAAAATACTTCATCAACATCAATAAGTTTCCTCCACAAACCTTAGAAAATATTATACGTACACACCCAGACAGAAAGCAAAATCAACCAATAAAAGTAAATATATCTCACGAATTAAAAAGTCACAAAACCATATTCTGCTGCATACCATATATTCCTGACATCAGCAGACAAATAACCACCATTTGGCAGAAACTAGTAACAAAATATGACATTCCAGTTAATACCAAAAGTATTCAAAAACCAGGAACAAAACTGAAGTCTATTCTATGTAAAAACTACTCTGACAAACACCACACCAACATTATTTATAAAATACAATGTGATAACTGCCACGACTTCTATATTGGAGAAACAAATAGAAAAATGGAAACCAGATTCAAAGAACATAAAAATCATCTACACACGTTTTCAAACACTGCAAGTCAAATAAACACAAAACAACCAAGAAAACACTCAAATACTAAATAAAGAAACAAACATAAATAAATGCAAAATTAAAGAAGCCTTACTTATACAACAACTTAAACACAAAATAAACCAATATAAAAAAACGCCTTGATACCTATATTAATATAATAAAATAAATAAATTATATTGGACCAAAGTATGTCCCTACCAAGTTTCAAGATAATCTGCCAAGATATGTAGGTATGGCAGTCGATTGAAAAGGGTTTGGAAGAAGATGAAACAACAGAAAAACTGTATCTCTCTTATGATGATGAGGAACCCAAGTGAAGTAAAAATGTATCTCAAGATGGCTGCTATGGGTATTAAAACTCTTTTTTGTTATCCTGAAGGCCTAAGAGACCTAAGAAGGTTGAAACATTGTTCTCTAATTTATTGTAATAAAAGTTTTAATACCCATACCAGCCATCTTAAAATACAGTACACCTCTCTGTGAAGACATAATTATGAGAAATAACTGTCTCGAATGCTATACTACAGAAAATTGGAAACTGGATTCACTGAAAATAATAAAAAATCCTCCCAAGTTTACAAAGTGCATCTTTTAAAAACAATTTTACTTTAAACATAGAACAAAAAATCAATGACCATGAAGTTATAAAAATCATCTTAATTTTAGAATGCAGCCTTACTCTAAAACAGTACCACCTATGGTACTAGGATATCTCTATTAAGCCTTTTAGTGATCTCTAATCATTTGGGAAAAAAATAAAAAAAACCTTTAAAAGTAGACTTATTCTTGAAACACCACTGAAAACATTTCTTGTAAATAGATTGGACCACCAAAAGATTGATAATAAGCAAAATACATAATTTCATGATTGTTGAGACAAAATTAAAATTTGCCTACTTAATCATATTATTTTTTATTCATGTTATTGTTACACAAAACTACAACAAAATCGACTGAGCATTTTGAACCACAACATTGACAGATATGCTATATGGAATACTGTGAATGTCCATGACTTACTTAAAAAATTAATTATTTTTCAGTGAAAGATGTGTTATGTGGTTATAAGTACATAACAGATGCAAAACTGTTCTGAGTGGACTTACGTTAAACAAGTTTACACAAAACCTTGATAAATAATTACTTCAAAAACACACAACTCGTTATTTAAGGAGATGTTTTAAACACTTGTTTTATTTGAAAGAGCTGTTTTTCTACTGGAATAATTTTATACGTGCCTAGTGGGGGTCATGTCTCACTCTAAACGCATATTTTCTCATTGCTGTGCATTAAAAAAATCAACATAGGAGATAATTAAAAACTACATATTTAAAATCCACAAATAGAGAAAATAAAAAAATGTAAGCAAATAAACTGTAGATCTATTGCTGACAGTTTACACAAGCAACAACTCACCATTTTGATTCCACTATAAAATTATTTCAAAGGATATTTATTGTGTTACAGGACTCCACTGAGATTTCTGCAAGAAACTGACAGTACTTTTAAACTTACTTCCCCATCCTTAATTATGTCACAGTATGAAATTTTCAAAGTTCTTCATTTTTAGCCATCATAAAATCCAGTGTTTTACTAGTATGTATATCAGTTGGAAAGTACAGCTTGTGCATTTCTAGTGTTTTTATTGAAAACATCCACAACAAAATTAGGGGATTCTGATGTTGAATATTGTTATTCAAGCCACTGTTGTTCATTATTACTCAAGTTTATTTCCCTGGCAATATGTCAACAGGTGTTTGACACTAGATGATTACCATAACAGATGTTGCTATTCAATATCACATTAGAAATTTTCTACTGTCTTTTGTACTCAGCAGAAGTCACAAGTACATATTCAGTATTTATTACCACTGCATATATTACTCTTTCATATAGCTATTGCAATTTTAAATAGGTAGTTATGGTAAATGTTATTGGTAATTGGCAATTTAGCAAAGTGTGCCACTGAATGAATTATTTGTGTTGCCTTATTCTAAAAAACACTTGTATACAGCAGGTTGTTGAAGATCAAACATATTTGTTATGTAAACCTATCAAAGTAAGCATGTGACTGTGTATGTTTATGTTGCACTAACCTTTGTTGTATTATATTGAAAGAAACATTATTCCATTGTGTTGAGATTCCTTTGTTGCTGTTCATATTTTGTTACATAACAGTACAAGCTGATGGAAGCTAGTCATTAAATTTGTGATCATACAATCTTTACCTTCACAATGGTCCTTTCAGAACAATTTTACAGTTTAATCACTGATGTCGAGAAACCCACTTGTTGAGAAATTTATATGCAAAAACGGCTCGTTTGGGTTGAGAAAATATTTTACATAGAAGAGCGAACAACGTTTCGACCTTCTTCGGTCATCGTCAGGTTCACAAAGAAAGAGGTAACTGACCGGAAGCTGACCACATGTTTGAAATGGTTGTGTAAATGTGTGTCGAAATGTAGAGGGCGGTATTAGTAAATGAGACGTTTTTGCATATAAATTTTACAGTTTGTATGTTACAGGTGTATACCAGTAAATATGTTTATTTTCTCTTGTACATTTGTTATTTATTTTTAATATGTGGTGGATGAGTGGAACATAAAACAGAAGTAACAGTAAACTGTTAAGAAATATGTAACATTCAATTGAATGCACATACACTTGTGAAGTTTAGAATGTATTCTGTATAAATGAATATAAAAATCAACTTAAGTAACAATATAATTAAAACTCATTCTAGACTGTCAGAAAAATAAAGAAACAACATGAATCAAAATACAGAGACTGTATTGTCAAGCCTATAGCTAAAGTCTCTAAAAAAATAAATAATTACAGCTGGAAGTAATGTCTGTATTATTTTTTTAAGCTATAAACCCCTCTTTTAGCTCCATGCCTACAGTACTTATCAACATAGTTTGTTTATTTTTTAAGAGTCCCGAGTTGTCAGCTTGAAAATACAATTTTTATATTTTGATTCAAATTTTCCGACGATCCCTACATCGCTTCCCAAATTAATAATGTTTGATAATAATGTACACATACACATACATACGTATTACTATATATAAATAAGTTTCTCATTCCCACTGAAGACCAAACACTGTTACTGTGTTAAATAAAGTCTTCATTACCTATTGAACCTGTTTCTAAACTTCATTGTTCTCAAAATTGGTTCTTCTTTAAATCTGAAATCTTAAACGTTTACATAACTTTAGTGTACACACCTACATACTCAAATTAATTCATAAATAAATACTCTCAAGTAGTAACATCACAGACCAGGAAAACATGGTGTGTGGTACTCGTCTCTTCCAAAAGGAAACACATGGTTCGTTTACCTGTTACAGTGTACATCACAGAAGCATTTAGAAAAACACATCAGTAAAAAACTAAGTAATAAATTTTCGTAACTTGTAAGAAATAAAGTTCAAACACGTGGCCTTAGAAAAAGAACCAGAACTGATAAAAAACTGTTGTAATATTCCTTCTGAAGTTCAATTTACATTATTTTTGAAGGAGATAATAAAACCACAAATTAGGTATTGGAACATCTAACCTGTTTTTTTGTTTTGTTTAAAAAATGGATAAAATTTAATGAGCTTTAAATGATTTGCTTTATTTTGAATTTCACACAAAGCTACACGAGGGATATCTGTGCTAGTTGTCCCTAATTTAGCAGTATAAGACAAAAGGGAAGGCAACTAGTCATCACCACCCACTGCCAACTCTTGGGACACTCTTTACAAACAAATAATGGGATTGACCATCACATAATAATTACGAGTCAAGTGCCTTAACCACCTGGCAGCCAGGCCAGGAACTTTAAATAAGAACATTTCAAACAAGCATAAAAGTTGACATTTTAAAGTTTCAATCTCAAACAATGTTCTATCAAGATCTTTTAAACTTTTATTATTAACATTAATTTTTTATACTTTAAACTATATGTGGTGCATTTATACTGAATTACTTTAAAAAAAGTTTTATCACCTTCTTTAAATTATACCTTTGAAGACCATTTACCCAAAATAACTGTATTTTTCAAGAAGAATAAGGCATTTTTTTAAATTTAATAATTTTCAATACTTTTAAGAAAAAATTCATACAAAAGATACACAGCTTGTTAATTTTGTTTGATAGAGTATATTTAGTTACAGTTTTGTTGTAAAACCAACACCAAACACTTCTACTGTCATCATAAAACGTACAATCTGAAAATCAACACTATCATCATCAACAGATAGATCTTGTATAAAAACAAAACAAATGGAAAAACTGGACAAAAAAGTCAGATTTTTGTTTTGATGTTTATTGTAAATTGATAACAGTGATGTTCTTACCCCTGTTATAAAGTTTACTTTCCTTTTCTTTAATGTTGATAACTTAGCTAAATATTCTGGCCCTGGATGTTCCTGGTGATATAAAAACAAACCACATTATGATCAAGAGTTCAGGTAAAACATCATATCTGTGTGTTATGAAATTTACATTTTTAAACATGTATTTTTGAGAAACTTTCTCAAAAGAATACCTCTAGAAAACATTCAAATATTATTTTTATAAGACAAAGTTTGGAAAGATGTTCAAAGTGAAATACTAGAGAATAGCTGTAAATATAATACTGGAAACAAACAAAGTTAAAGGTCCTGAACACCCAATCAAGGCAGGAAAACAAGGTCATTTACCCATCAGGAACGTCAAACTGCATATGTCACAACCTTTTACAGAGTTAAATTCAAAATGTAATTAAGCTAGTTTATTATCGATGTATACAAGTAAACTTTACATCACAATGTAATTACTGAATCAAATTTTAATTGTATTTAAGTTCTTAGATTCTCCCCTTCTTCTATAATTTACTTATTGAATGATTTTATGTAAATTACAGTGAATTCCTTCTAAAGCAGCCACCTTTGGAACTGAGACAAACTGGCTTGATTAGAGGGGTTCCACTGGACATAATTAAGGATTATGTAAACAAAAAGGGGCTGTGATTGAATGACCACTTTCAAGGGGTGACCAAACCTGGTGGATGGCCACTTAGAAGGGTTCCACTGTAGTTATTACTCAGACAAGGCAAAAATTTTACAGCTTTCTATTTTATTTATTTATGATGTCATACACTAGGAAATTAGAGTCATTTGGCATGCACACCAATCACAGCCTCTCTTTTACAAGCTACCAATAGTTCTCTCAGATGTTGTATATCCATAGACTTACTGCTGTACTAACAGGGGGCATATAGTGTGGTAGTGCCATTAGTAAAGAACAAAAACAGATGCTGGTAAACAGTACATTTTATGGTTTTCATGAATATTCTTTATTTATTACTATAAAAGTAACTAAAATGAAAAAACAAGAAAGTTGTTGGATTAGCTAAAATAAAGAATAACAATTAATTATTCTTCATATTGTTTAATGTAATTCAATAGGGTAACATGAGCTGAATGTTCACCAAGTGATTTAAAACTTGTGATGAAGTATTAATAGTTACATGTGGTTCAAAAGTCGATAAAACTATGAGATTAAGAATAAACAACAGATGTCACAAGTTTTTAGTTATTTAGGATAAACTATCACAGTTTAGGGTCACAATTTGCTGTCATTCTAGCACAATAAAAATGTAATTTACAATTATTTCATAATTTTTATGATGGTTATGAGGGTGTTTAAATTGACTGATCATTTAGAGTTATAGTTTGTAAAATAACAGATAAAATAAACTTTTTACTGACAGCAAACATCTGATATTTATTAAGGAGGTTAAAAGAACAACATAAGTGAAATTTGAAAATTTGTAAATGAAGTATTTTTAATTTTAACATAAAAAATCACTTTGTAATCAGAACAGTCAACACTCTGACAACAAAAAATTAAAATATTTTTATGATTACTGTCAAAGTTTGTGATGACACAACTGGTACCTTCAGAATCACAGTTGGTATACTGCCATGGTTAAAAGTTGATGTTAAATACACAAGCCCATTGTGATAAAGTTAGTTACTAAGGTACACATTACCTCTAAAGTATCAAAACTAGTCATATCCCAGTGGTGGGTAATTATTTCCAAATACTTTTTCCACAATTCAAGAAATATTACAGCTGAAAGTAAATAAAAACAAAGTGAAAGGTTTATCATCAGTAAAGACAGAAATTGTAACAGAATATAAATCACTCTTTAAACTGATGTGACTTGTGACAATTAATTCAACTATTTTTGTTCACCAAAGTGTTAGTAATTAAAAACTTTGTAAAGTGTTTTCTTTTTTCCTTGAAAAGTCCCAAATTACAGATAAAGAAATTTCAAAGTAATAACATGTTTTTGGAATTATGTTGAAGTCTTTGATGGGAGATTTTAGTTACAGAAGTTTGAAGTCTTGGATGTGAAGCAAATTTGATGTGCTTTATGTTGGTTTGAAATTAAGGCCATTTCAAGTAGTGTAAATATACAATGTTGGACGTTTTTTATGTTGAAGTAACCCTTTTGCTATGGGTGTCCATTACTACACATCTCATGAGGATTTTCTTAGTGAGTTACTTTCCCAAAATTCAGGTCCTTTGTAAAGGTCAGTTTTATATTACTGTACATAGTAACATGAGCACACAAGCACCATGTCATTGTAACTTCTATACTGTTATCCAGGCACAGTTGAGAGATCAATATAATAAAAATAATAAATGTATATTCAGAGAGTGGACAAGAAAAGTGACCCCCCTTAAAAATGCTGTTAATTTGTTATATATTTTATTAGATAATAGAAAAATGTGTAAAATGCACTTCATGAGATCTGTTCAAATATGATATCAAATAAATTAACAACATTTTCAAGGGAGGGGCACTTTTCTGTCCTCCCCTTGTACATAAATGTTTAATGTTATCAAATTTAAGCTATTTTATATGAATTATAGTTTGTAGTTATTCCAGAATGAAAAAAAGCATTATTTATATTAATTTCCTAATTGTTTATAGTGGTCAAATCTATCTATACAGAGTTTCATTAGCAAAAATAACAGACAAACATTAAGTTTTTTTCTGTACAAAAATGTTTGATAATTATCTGGAGATCATAAAAATTTTCAATGTGAAATTTGAACATTTTTTGATGCATACAAATATTTTTTAATCTTAAAATCAAAATTACTATGCATGTTGGATAGTCAACATGCAAAAAGAAAATAGACACAAGAAAAGCATTACTTAAAAAAGTCTTAAAACTAAATAACAAAAAATTTGATATTTTGTGCATGAAAGTTCTAACAGAGTATGAAGTAGAGAATAATATTTATTCAACTTTAACATGTAAATCTATATTATTCTTACCCCAGAGTGACATAAAAAACAGCAAAAAATACAGCAGCATCAATGTCGAAAAGATGAGTTATTCTGACAAAAGTGCATGTCTGTCCTGATATTCCATATCTACATCACATAAAATGATGTTCTTGTAGTCTTCACAAATGTCCTTACTGTAAAAAAATGCAATTTTGTTTCAAGTTTATATAATAAACACAGTACAGCTGTACATTTATATCAATCATAATATACAACTATCAATTTCAATGATAATGACACATAAAATAACTGACTAATTGAAATTATGTTTAAATCAATTTATCACAAAAATTATTAAAATATTTTAATGGTTCAAAACACATCAACCAATAAAAATTAATGGTTCCAATTATTATTCTTTACAATTATTCCAGCTACAAATAGCTTGTGTGAAAATAATTAATTACGTCCAGTGATTAATCACTTACCACATTCCATCAATCACACAGCTCTAAGTAACTGATTTATCTGAGGTATAATTTAGAAAGTGATCAAACATGAGTTATAAAAATAATAAACTGTTTGGTAACTCTTTTTTCTCCCCCCTTATTCAAACCTGTGAGCATCACCCATCAAGGTGAAGCACCCATACAGAAAACACAACACTCCTCCTTCTGAAGCTGGAATCAGCATACAGGTGTAATATCCAAGCCAAACAAAGTACAGGCTTATCTTAACTCCAAAATACTCCCTGAAAAAATTGAAAGGAACAAACACTGAAGTGATTCTTATCAAACAAAATATAGTGCATACAATAACTGAGAAACTCAAAAATATCCATAATAATTTTTTTTTTATAAAGAGTTGTCTCAATTGTAAACTCTGACTAGTATGAGAGCAAGATGATTTTCATGCTAAAATTAATACAATTTATATTTTAATATTACATTTTCCAAATTTCATTTGCAAAGCTTCTACAATCTTCTAATTGAATATCAACTTATTTTTTGGTAAAAATGTATGTTATGTATTATTTTCTCTACACTTACACTACATGAAGTTAGGCCATTTGTTTAACCTTGTAACCAAAAAAAAATGAAATAATATTTTTCTTTCTAAAATCCATGCAGATTACAATAAAAGCTTATCATTATTTATCCCGACTATCGTCAGGCTTGCATCAGTTAAATATGACAACTTCCTTTATACTAAGCCTATGTAACAAGTTAGGAATAACCTTATGTACACTTAGTTCAAATTACAGCATAAAATTATGTAATACACACGATCTTCATACAATATACACATATTGCAAAAAAATTAATCTATTTCTTCATTTATATTTTCTAACGTTACCTAATAAGTATTTTTTTCATTTATAACAAACCAAATTTGTACATAAAAATAACAAAAATCTAGTACTTAATTGTGAATGCTGTAATTCTTTTTGTTGTCAAAGATTTAAAGTGTTGTGAGATGCTAACCCAAATTTTCAATGGTGATGTTTTTGATTTTTTTCCAAAATTATTTATTAATTTCAAACACAATTTAGAGCACAATCAATAAAAAACACAAGGCATACAATGTCCTATAATTATTACAATTTAACTGTTTTTCTAACCAAACATTGTGGATCAAAACAATTTCCTTAAGCTAGTTGAAGTAAACTGAGTGACAGCCGATTTAAATCTATGTTCCGAAAAAACTTCAAAGCCATCCTGTGAACGAGATGGCATTATACATAAAACAGAAGATTAAATATTTATTTTCTGATGGTTATCAATAATGTAATATCAAATGTCAAAGACAGAAAGATATTTTGTTTCTTGTGGTGAAATATTATCATGAAATGTATGTGTATAAAGAAGGGGACACACAAAGAAATTAAGTCAGCCTTCAAAAACATAGTTGTAAAGTGTCGTCTAAAGAAAATACAGAAATATTCAAATTATCTTTGTTAACCTGAAGATGACATAAGAAGTTTGAAGCCTTTTGTCTACTTTATTTTAATAAAAGTTTTAATACCCACACTGTCCGTATTGAAATACATTGTTACATCAAGTAGGTTTCTCGTGATCACGAAGTACATTCTGTTGAAGACTCAAAAAAAACCAAAAAAAAACCTTAACTTTATATGACAGTCTGATGGCAGAATTAGTAGCTTTCCTATGAGGTTTGTAGCGATTAGAGGAGCTGGATATATAACAACCAAATTATCATTCTGAATGATGCTTCTTTCTTCAAACAGATAATTAAAGTAAAACATAACATAAGTTATGTGGACGTCACTCTACGAACCTAGAACACGTTTCAAAGACGAAGTTCTATGATGATATTTATTAAACATTTATAGAAATATAAAAGAACATTTCAAAAACTGAAATGTAACAGTAACAAAAAATAATGAATTAACGAAAGCTTACATTACTTATATTACCAGTTTGTTAAATGATTTGTGCTTAAGTTTTGGATGCTTTTCTTCTCGGTTTATTGGTAGTTTAACTGAGAAATGGACATTTTAAAATGCTAAGTGCAAAAGTACCTTAACAGCAAATAAAGATACACATGCGTAAAATGGGAACATGTAGTCGGTTTAGGTTCGAATTTCCGTCACACCAAACGTGCTAGCCGTTTCAGAGATGGTGGAGTTATAATGTGACGTGCAATATCACTATTCGTTAGCAAGTTGGCACTGGGAGGTGAGAACTAACTACCCTCCCTCCACTCTTATACTACTGAAGAAGGGACGGCTATCGCAGGTAGCCCTTGTGTAACTTTACGAAAAACTGAAAACAAAACAAACATATCACGATATACTTAACCAGTGTAAAAGTACTTTTTATATAATTGTTTAGTTATGCTGATGGTATGAGATGCTAAAGTCTTGGATATTTTTTTTATAGCGTATGACCGGACAAAAAGAATTAAGAAACTAAAATAACTACACGATATTTTAAACAGATCTGGATTTTTGTAATAAGTATTTACAAACTTGAATAACTCTGGTAATCAATTAATTTTTCACAATTATTTTTATTTTGTAGTGCAGATTTCTGAATTCAGTACAATTCTATAGTGGGCTAACTGCGCTTTGCCCTCTGCGAGAGTACAGTTGAGAAAAGATCTTTCGGTAATGAAATCCAGCTATTATTACATAGTCTACAGAGTACGTCTAGAACGTATTGACAATAAGTAGTATTAGTAAAATTAAAACACTAGTGTGATTAACAGCAATAAGAACTTTTTTATGTTAACGAATCGCATCAACTGCTATATACCAATAATAATGAGAGACAAAATATTTCTGAAAACACCATTTGTATGTCCAGTCTGATACTATATGTAGTTTACGTGATTTTTATCAAAACAACAAAGTTGCTTCAGACTAATTAAGACAACAATACTTTTTTCAGGTCCGGCATGGCCAGATAGTTAAAACGTTCGAATCGTAATCACAGGGTCACGGGATCGAATTTTTGTCCCTCCAAACATGCTCGCCTTTTCGCCCTTGGGAGCGTTATAATGATACGGTCAATCCCACTATTCTTTAGTAATAGTATAGCCCAACAGTGGGCGGTGGGTGGTGATGACTAGCTCCTTCCCTCTACTCTTACACTGCTACATTAGGGATGGCTAGCATGGATACTTCTCGTATAGCATTAAATTAATGAAATCAACAAACAATATTTATGTCACTATTGTCAATCAAGCTATTCACTAAACAATATTACATCACATCAGTTCATGACGTCACTCAAACAAGAACATTTTATGCGCATAGCAACAGCGATATTTCACTTAGAAACAGAAAAGAAAGTTAAATATAAGGCCTTACAGTGAAAACAAGAATAATTATATCTATGGCTATTTTAAGTGAATTAATGTACATTTACATTAGTTTACTGCTTGCTTCAGGGTCTACAGTATACCACGAAATTATACATGGTTCTACTGTTACAATAATCTGTTCAAAAGATGTTCATAATAAAGAAGGAAAACTGATAAATTGGTACACACCTCTGAATGAAGTAGTGACAAGTAGGGAGAGAATACAAAGGAAAGATGGCAGCGAATTATTGTTGACTGATGTGCAATTTGAAAACGCGGGAATTTACACATGTGGAAATGGTGAAAGTGATTACAAACATAATGTCATAGGTAAATAAAATTATTTTATTTTATTTTAGGTCTTATTTTCGTTTATTAAACCTTATTAATTTAACACAAATAACATTTAAATCGAAATCACCCTTCTCGATATTGAATGTACTTCAGCCGTTACCTATGAATTTAATGTCACCCACAATGTGTATTGATTAAAATGAATTCCCTCTATATTTACTGTCAGGAAAGCATTTGAATTAACTGACAATATTGATTATTAATATAACCATATGTTTGCGATATTTTTGTTTAAGCTCATTTGAATGCGTTGGTCAGTTATACAAAATGTGATTCTTCTGTTTAAGCAGTTAACAATGTTAAAAGTAAATATGATGCTCTTCGTAAAATCAACCTCACAAATACAATGTTTTCTTTAAACTTTCTAAACCTAAGAATGTAAGGTATCTCACTTATACAGACCATGCTCGATCTGTCTTTAGATTGTATAATATGGTTCCAGATTGTTAATACAATTGCCGTACGACTCTTATTTTCTGAATTAGCTCTACACTTATATTTACGTATACAAATTAGATATTTTTAACACAAATGTTTGTTATTTTAATACTATAAAGAATTGATGGAGAGTTAGAAGTCAATGAAACCAAATATTTTTTCTTAAAATCAGATATGTTTGCAGATATTTATCCCACATTTTTCTTAATTTGTTCATTACGGATTTTAAATTAGTAGTATGCAAAAATCGAATTTTACATCTAACATATTCTTTAATCTTAGAACCCATTTGTAGGGTTTGACAATAGTAACGGAATTATTTTATTCATTATAAAATATGTATAGCATGGGTATTAAATACTTAGGTTTGTGAAGCAAGAAGATATTCCGATAATAAAAGAGTTGAACAACCACTTCAAGCGAAAATGTCCTTTGGGCTTATTCCTTTCTAAATGATTTTACACTTCTTATGATTTAGTGATTCTTATGATTTTAACCAGTAGTTAAAAGGGATTTAAATTGAAACTTTTAATTGTAATCTCATTTGTTAAAACAACACATTATCGACCATATTATTACTGACGAGGCCTCTTGTTATCACTAGAGATCGTGAAGACAGCAATATTCGTAATGTTGTTTATGAACACAAACGACAGTAAGGAGTGTAGCTTAGTGGTAAAGCGTTCGCTCTGCACGTGAAAGGTTCTGGATACGATCCCCGACACCTCTACGTGTACATTTTTAAGGCCCGGCATGGCCAGGTTGATTAAGGCGTGCGTAATCTGAGGGTCGCGGGTTCACATCCCCGTCGCGCTAAACAAGCTCACCCTTTCAGCCGTGGGGGGCTTTACAATGTGACGATCAATCCCACTATTCGTTGGTAAAAGAGTAGCCCAAGAGTTGGCGGTGGGTGGTGATGACTAGCTGCCTTTTCTCTCGTCTTACACTGCAAAATTAGGGACGGCTAGCGCAGATAACCGTCGAGTGGTTTTGCGCGAAATTCAAAAACAAACAAACAAACAAATCCTATCGGCGACAGTAAATGAGCTAAAAAAGATTTAACTTTCTCTTGTTTTCTTCAGTGTATGTTCCAGCAGAAAACCTCACTTGCCCTCGAGAATACCGAAGATATGCTGACAGGTGTTGTAAGTATATATTACACACAATAAGGTTAATAGTTTCCATTAAAAACAAAAAGATGAAAGACTTTTAATGTCATGTAGTTTTGATACAACAAATTTGTTTTTTGATAATAAACTCGTTGTTAGGATTATAAAAATTAACACTGGGTAAATAAATGTTCAGCTATGTACTTTTAACGGTTTTAGATCCATGTCCTCCTGGTCACTATGACAATGGATTACAAACTTACGTGCCCAGGAAAGACTCATATGGCACATTTTGCTTCTGACGCCTTTATACCTTGTCCTGAAAATAAAATTACTGATGAAGAAGGAGCTGATAGTAAAGATCTTTGTACAAGAAATGGTTTTCTTTTATTGTTGCTTTAAAAATTAAAAAAATGTTTATTTTTTGTTAAAACACATTGTTATAATGAGATACATCTTCAAAAGTTTAATGTTTTTTATTGTACAGTAAACTCTCGTTGTAACGAAGTCGTAGGGACCAAAGAGAATTGTTCGTTACAAAAGAAGTTCGTTAAAAAGGATTTTTTTTCATTCACTAGCCAAGTCTGGTAATGGTAGGCCCTATAACTGACGGCTGTTGCAGTACCGGTAATTGGATTAAAGACTCAGAAGTCACACGTGTTTAAACACTTAAAACACATTTAATGAAATTCAAAAGGACAATTAACAGCACTTGTAAAACAAAAAATGTAAAAAAATAACATTCATAATATAGATATATGTAATTATAATGTACAGGATACAAACACCAGCAAGAACGTCTAACTGGAGTCACTTGAAATACTGCACAATGCTTTTTTGCGAACTGCTGTCCCTCTGGCACTTGGTCACAAAACGCTCCATCATGTTTAATTGAGAGATAAACTGTCCTGCGTTAGCCTGGTGTTCAAGATATCTCTGAAGTTGCAGGCACATCTCACGAGCTGCAGAATGTGTTGGGATGGGGGGTTCCTCATTGTCGTCATCTTCACTTTCACTGTCATTTTCTGGTGTCTGTTTATTTTGCACCATGGCCACAATATCACTGTCTGTCAGGGGCGCGCTAGTGATCAGATCATTATCAGCAGTCTCGTAGTCCTCTGCTGTGCCATCCACCGTAAACCCAGAGTCATTCAGCCGTGTCAAGAGCTGGGCCAATGGTATGTCATCCTCGGGGTCCTCACTGTTTTCTGCTGGCTCTGGAGAGGAGAAGCCACAAGTTCTGAAGCAATTGGCTATGGTTGAATGCTTTACCAATGACCAGGCAGAGCGTAGCAGTCGCATGGCTTCAAGCACAGTCACAGTGAAAACACTTTTATTGTCTATTGAATCAATAAGACGCTGTAGCAGTAGGGTGCGGTAATGATGTTTTAGATTGGCGATGATGCCTTGGTCCATGGGCTGTGTCTTGCTTGTGGTATTGGGAGGCAGGAACACCAGCTTGATGGCCTTAAGTCCAGTGGGGTTGGAGTGGGCGGGGCAGTTGTCAATTATCATAAGGACCTTTCTTTTCTGCAGCACAAACTTTCGGTCAAGTTCTCTCAGCCACTCGGTGAATGGATCTTATGTCATCCAAGCTCGCTTGTTGGCTTTGTATGGTGTTGGCAGGGTTTTGACGTCTTTGAAGCAACGCGGTTTTGCTGCCTTTCCTAAAAAAAAGAAAGAAAGAAAATGTACATGGTTAATGTCTTGAAATTAAAAATGAAACATTTACATGCCAATAATGTGAAGAAAATAATAAAATAACAACTTCTAAAGAAAACACAGGAAAATATTTTTACCTGCTTTTGACACTCACCTATGACAAGTAAAGGAAGCTTCTCGGTGCCGTCCATATTGGCGCATACCAAAACAGACAGCTGCTCCTTCGCTCGCTTCCCGCCGTGACAGGAGTCTCCCTTGATAACAAGAGACTTGTCTGGCAGAAGTTTAAAGAATAAGCCAGACTCATCTGCGTTGAAGACATTCCGTGGGCTGTAGTTTTCTAGCAGGCGTGGCAGTGTTGTTGATGTCCACTGGTTTGTTTGCTCTGGTTCTACACTACCAGACTCACCACAGATCGTACGAAATTGAATGTCGTGTCTTTTTTTGAATCGGGTTAACCACCCATCACTCATGCAAAAGTCAGTGATTCCCATTTGATCAGCAAGTTTTTTTGCCTTTGCTTGCATAACAGGCCCAGAGATAGGAACATTCTCTGATCTAGCATTTTTGTACCACAGAAGCAATGCCGCTTCTAGGTCAGAATGTTTTGCAGTTCGCATGCGTTTTCTATTGGGACAAAAGTTGTCTCGAGAAGACAATATGGACTCTTTATTTTTCAACCATGTTGACAAAGTGTTCAGAGGCACATCAAATGCTTTTGTTATTTCTGTTTTTGTTTTAACTTTTTTTCAACTTCTTCTATTGCTGTAATTTTAGTTTCTATCGATACAAGCTTGCGCTTCGCCATGATCAATGATTAATGATCTGTTTAATTTGACTGTGATTAGCCTTTTATAGGCCACAGCATGCAGGCTGCACAGGCATAATCTACTCAAGCCATAATCTGAAAACTTTATATCTAAGCTATTTTTTGCTGGGAGGGCGGGTGAGTTGGGGCGGGCAGGGGTTTAAAGTGTTATTGACCATAATTGTAAAAACATTGGTCCGCTATTTCTCAAGTGTAAGATTTTGATGGTGGCACCACACATTGTAGCGCGGAGACTGACTAATTGCACTTGCTAGCGGCGTAGCCGGTGGTCGGGAGCCGGCAGCGGTGACAATTAATTTAGGGAAGAAGAGAAAAATAAATATCTTCGTACCTGGTTTGATACAAAGGATGTAATATTGATGCTTTTCACACCCTAGGGACTATAATTATACATCGTTACAAGCCGACACTTCGATACATGCAGTTCGGTTCAAGGGGCTTTTGTTACTATGTATTTATATGGACAGTTGGCCGGACCAGTCAACAACTTCGATACAAGTGATATATTCGGTTCTAGCGACTTCGAAACAATGAGAGTTTACTGTATTAAACAGCTTTGGTTTTTACAGAAAAGCTTTTCCAGGAGGTGGGAACAGTTGTTGTAACGATTTAGTATGTTAATATTTTTGTCAAAACTTATATTTACATAAAAACATACATATGACAGAGTGGTATTATTTTGGTAAAATATTTGACAATTCCATTTATATATTTACTTTACCAGGAGGTGCTAACAGTGCCTTACAAACCTACTTGAGTGGGTGTCTCTGGCACAGCTTCCACATTATCATCAGCCCTTCTGGTAGTAGTGTCTAGTGCCTCACGAATCTAGTTAAGTGGGTGTATCTGGCACAGCTTCACATTATCATCAGCCCTTCTGGTAGTAATAGTGTCTAGTGCCTTACAAACCTACCTGAGTAGGTGTATCTGGCACAGCTTCACATTATGATCATCCATTCTGGTAGTAGTGGTGTCTAGTGCCTTACAAACCTACCTGAGTGGGTGTATCTGGCACAGCTTCACATTATCATCAGCCCTCCCTGGTTGTAGTAGTGTCTAGTGCCTTACAAACCTACCTGAGTGGGTGTATCTGGCACAGCTTCACATTATCATCATCCATTCTGGTAGTAGTAGTGTCTAGTGCCTTACAAACCTACCTGAGTGGGTGTATCTGGCACAGCTTCACATTATCATCATCCATTCTGGTAGTAGTAGTGTCTAGTGCCTTACAAACCTACCTGAGTGGGTGTATCTGGCACAGCTTCACATTATCATCCATCATCCATTCTGGTAGTAGTAGTGTCTAGTGCCTTACAAACCTACCTGAGTGGGTGTATCTGGCACAGCTTCACATTATCATCAGCCCTCCTGGTTGTAGTAGTGTCTAGTGCCTTACAAACCTACCTGAGTGGGTGTATCTGGCACAGCTTCACATTATCATCATCCATTCTGGTAGTAGTGGTGTCTAGTGCCTTACAAACCTACCTGAGTGGGTGTATCTGGCACAGCTTCACATTATCATCATCCATTCTGGTAGTAGTAGTGTCTAGTGCCTTACAAACCTACCTGAGTGGGTGTATCTGGCACAGCTTCACATTATCATCAGCCCTCCTGGTTGTAGTAGTGTCTAGTGCCTTACAAACCTACCTGAGTGGGTGTATCTGGCACAGCTTCACATTATCATCATCCATTCTGGTAGTAGTAGTGTCTAGTGCCTTACAAACCTACCTGAGTGGGTGTATCTGGCACAGCTTCACATTATCATCATCCATTCTGGTAGTAGTGGTGTCTAGTGCCTTACAAACCTACCTGAGTGGGTGTATCTGGCACTGCTTCACATTATTATCATCCATTCTGGTAGTAGTAGTGTCTAGTGCCTTACAAACCTACCTGAGTGGGTGTATCTGGCACAGCTTCACATTATCATCAGCTCTTCTGGTAGTAGTAGTGTCTATGCCAGTAGTAGCCACAGTTACTTATTCAATTTGATTTTCTACTTACCCTACCTATAGAACATTAAACTAACTTCTCTACCTCAACTTTTTCTTTATTTTAATCAACCTGTTGTCATTTACTTCAAAAATATCCTCCAAGACTTCACCAATCACGTAACGGTGAGGAGGCAGGCCGAGTGGTTGGTTCAGCTTAGGTGTTGGAACTTCGACTGACAGTACGTGTTGTTACACGACTTATTTACTTTTAAGTGAGGATGTAGTGGGTGAATGGAGCACACAGATACTAACTGCCTTACCTCTAGTCATACACTGCAAAATTAGGGACGGGTAGCGCAGATAGCCCACCTTTAGCTTTGTGTAAAATTCAAACCAAACCACGTCGATAGAACAGCAGAATTAGTTATCATACAATGGTTAATAGAGAGAAATAATTGTTAATCAAGAGCTTTTTTTGTTTAGAATTAAGCACAATGGGCTATCTGTGCTCTGCCCACCACGGGTATCGAAACCCGGTTTTTAGTGTGTAAGTCCGCAGACATACCACTGTGGCACTGGGGGGCTAATCAAGAGCTTGAAACCATTGATGTTGAATATAAGTACAGTTGGGATTTGAAAGGTATTAAATATATATCGCTGATGTATTTTGAAGGTAGCTGATGTGGGAATAATCTTCCAAAACTGATATTTCTCAAATACAGTTGACGTACTTACTGATAGATTTGACTAGATATTTATTTTAGTATTTTAAACGATTTATCTACTGAGCAATTAAAAAAATAAATTAGTAGCGGAAATACTAAATATTTTAAAATCCTGTATGGATATAGGTTGACGTACCATAGCGAGTAGAAGACAACTAAAATACAATTTATAGATACATAACATTAAGTAGGAAGCTGTCCCATGACTTTGTACTTAGTTATCGAATATCCAGTACGTTAGCTGAGTTGGTAAACCACTTGACCATTGTACAAGGTATCCAGGGTTCGATACCAACCTTACCAGTAAGTGATGTAGTGGTGAAGTTTGTAGAGCACCTGCATAACGTACGACAGACAATATGACATAACAATGAAATCACCACACCAAGAAGCTTTATTCCAATTAGAGGACGAGACTTTATTTTAGTAACACACATACTGAAACACATAAAATCTTAAATTCATTTGAAAAATGACACTTGAATAAAATTCTGTGCTTCTTCAGACAGAACAGTGTAAAAATAATACATATAGTGTCTTCTTCACAGAGAATTATTGAATAATCAAACCAGGAAGCTTTGTTTATTAATTTCTCACAGAGCTACTCGAGGGCTATCTGTGCTAGCTGTCCCGAATTTAGTAGTGTAAGACTAGAGGGAAGGCAGCTAGTCATCACCACCCACCGCCAACTCTTGGGCTACTCTTTACCAACGAATAGTAGGATTGACCGTCACATTATAACGCCCCCACGGCTGGGATGGCGATCATGTTTAGCGCGACTCGGATGCAAACCCGCGACCATCAGATTACGAGCGCATGCCTAAACACGCTTGGCCATGCCGGGCCAACCAGAAAGCTACGGAAGGAATGAAAAGACGGCAATACATTACTTCTAATTATATATGCAGAAACGGCTCCTTTATATATACGAACCTCTCTTTCTTGCAATTTTCGTTGCATAATGGAAAATGAGCAGGTGCTTGAGGATTCGAGAATTGGTTATTTTACTTCTACTTCTAAAAGGGGTGATAAAATTTGCCTAGAAAATTATAGACTAAATTAGTAGGAACATTTCTAGAGTCTGATAAAAGACGCTTTAAAAATCATTTGGTAAAATATGACATCACAAATGAAAGCCAACAAGGATTTACAAAACGAAAATCTTGACTTACTAACCAGTTATCCGTTTTATATGACGTTACTTGTTATGTAGACGAGAGAAAGGGTGTGTGGATTTTGTGTCTTTAGATTTTCAAAAAATGAAATGACCTTCTTCGGTCATCGTCAGGTCCACAAAGAAAGAAGTAACTGACCGGAAGCTGACCACATGTTTGAAAGTGGTTGTATAACTCACGAATCAAAAAATCACGAAACCATATACTGCTGTATACCATATATTCCTGACATCAGCAAACAAATAACCAACGTTTGAATAAGACAATACTAAATTTATTCAAAAACCAGGCACAAAACTGAAGTCTATACTGTGTAAAAACTACACTGACAAACACCACACCAACATTATTTATAAAATACAATGTGATAACTGCCACGACTTCTGTGTTGGAGAAACAAGTAGAAAAATGGAAACCAGATTCAAAGAAAATAAAAAGTCACCTTCACACGTTTTCGAACACTGCAAGTCAAATAAATACAACATAACCATGGAAAACACTCAAATACTAAACAAAGAAACAAACATAAACAAACGCAAAATTAAAGAAGCCTTACTTATACAACAACTTAAACCCAAAAAAAAACCAATATAAAGGAACGCCTTTATACCTATATTAATATAATAAAATAAATAAAATTATATATTCAAACATCTAACACCGCCCTCTACATTCCGACACTCAGTTACACAACCACTTTCAAACATGTGGTCAGCTTCCGGTCAGTTACCTCTTTCTTTGTGAACCTGACGATGACCGAAGAAGGTCGAAACGTTGTTCGCTCTTCTATGTAAAATATTTTCTCAACCAAAACGAGCCGTTTTTGCATATATATTTCTCTACAAGTGGGTTTTATCGACATCACTGACTGTTACTTCTAATTGTACTACAGTTGGTCAGCTGCATAAATGATACACGTAAAGCAATGTTTCTAGTATTGTATTTTTATATTGTACTGATTTCTGATTTGAGTGACAATGAAGATATGGTGAATAATGGGAGATTTTTAATTTTATATTATTGGACTAATAGAGAAATAGAAACCAATATAAATAAAGAGAGCCAGTAAAATCATAATAAACAAATTTTATCATGAACGCCAGAAGTGTTTCATAAAATGGATCACAACAAAACCGTATAGAATGTGACGACGAAAAACACCTTAAATAGTAAATATTCAGTTCAAACAAAACTTTAAACCCTTTGTTTGTTTATTACTAAGACTATACATATATAAAAATAAAAGCAGTTCAAAACGACCCATTTAAAAATGTTAAATATAAGTTGAAAGAAGAATTATCAGCCCATAACAGATAAATATATTTATATGTTTGTTTTGTTTGTTTGTTTAGAATTAAGCACAAAGCGACTCAATGGGTGGCACAGTGGTATGTCTGCGGACTTACACACTAAAAACCAGGTTTCGATAGCCGTGGTGGGCAGAGCCATGTAATTTTATGTTTAATTCTAAACAAACGGTGTTTTTAAGTAGCCAGCCCTATATTATATATGAAGAGAAGTAGTAAATATATCAATACACATAATATCAAATTTTATTATACACATGGTAGAATAATTACTTTAAAATACACGAAGAAATATTTATAGTGACATTTTAGTCTTACATGTTTTATTTGAAATACTGCTGTTGTACTTGTAAAATGTTATACTCATGTAGTGGAGGTTGTGTCTTGTATATAGTTTTACTTTACTATACATACATAATGTCGTTACACGGCAGCTATTAATGTTCACTATATTCTCAAACAAATCTCCATCTGCAGTTTAATATTTTATTTTTCAAACAAATGCGATCAAATAGTCAATAGTACAGAAAATCATCACGAACCGTATCAACTAGGTATTAGTTATATTTATTATCATTACAATGTATAAAGTTTGTTACCTTACCCAGCAATCCTTTGCTCAAAATCCAGTTTACAAAATAAGTAAAAACTGAGAATTTAAAAATCTGCAAATAGACGCCATAAAAGAATTAGGAAAGAAAGTTAATTTTGAAAACACCAAATATAATTAAAGGTAAAAACGTGAAACCAAAATAAGGATTTCTAGTTTCAGTAAATAATGTTTACAGTATCTCCAATCCGGTTTCCTTGTTTTGTTTACAATCCATATTTGCATGTTTTTAGATTTCCATTTTCATATTTATTTTGTCTTAACAAGTACAGCAAACAATATAGTTTATTTGCCACAAAAGACAGTCGGTTTTTACTGGAGAGTTCTGTTTGAAGTTCTTGTGAATGGGAAGACACCAGAAAGATTGGCTGTATTGAGATACTCTTCAGAATCAGTTTGTTACTATTGTGTTCCAGACAGTAAGTATCACGTTGCTCAGTCTCCTTGATAATGTAAAACTTGTCCAGAGTGACTATCACTAACCATGTGTTTATTTATTTGTGGATGTTCAGCCGTCCCTAATTTTGAAGTTAATAATCCACAAATGAAGCAGCTTGTTAACATCATCCTCCGTGAACTCTTGGACTACTCTTTACCATGGAATATAAAGAGAAGGGTGTGTCACACTCCTGTTGGTAAAGGGTATTTATATGATTGTTTACATACTACAGCACAGGGTAGATGGGAGTATTGAGACAAGTGGTGAGTGAAACATTTGAACATATATAAGGTAATAATAATTGAGAAAAGTCTTTATGTTAGAGTAGGTAAGTATCTATAAGAAGTACATTAACTATACAGGAAAATCAAACAAGATGGTTCTGTTCATCTCTTATGTCTTTGGAAATGCTTGTTTACATTTACTTACTTCACCCTAAGAAATGTTTATAACCAATTGAAAGCTCAGAATTTCTCCTACATGATTTTTTGGTTTTTGAAAAGTGTCTTCATCAGTAAACCCATTTTTGGTTGTTGTAGACATTCAGAGAAAGGTAAGATGAATAGTGTTTGAAAAAGTATTTTTAAAAGGATACAAATACAGTTTAAGTTATAAGAACAGTTATTTACAGTGGTACTGATATAGTAACTTATAATATTCTTTATTGCAAAATGTTATATAAAATATAAAATAAAATTGTTTACATACTCCACTTGTAAGATTTGGCAAGGCTTAGGAAATTGTGGCAAGCGAGCACACATTTTGAAAGCAGGAGAGATCATTGTTCTCTATATTTCTTTACTGTTCAGTGTTCTAAGAGAAGTAACTATAAATTTTAAAATATATTTGTAAATAATAATAATACATACATATGTAATGCATTACAACTGAATGTGATTCTATTCTACAAAATACTAGTCCTCCAGAACAAAGGAAAAACAGTTTCACTTATTAGAGACCAGTTTTATAATATTTTATATCAACTGTGGTTACACGTGACTCACTGATTTTTGTAATAAAAATTGTTGTAATTGTATTATTATACTTTGGATGTTTAACTCAGTTGGAAATTGGCAATTATAATAAGTTTTTTTTCATATTTTTTCATATTCAGATATGAAGAAACGAAAGAACAGCTTCAATAATGTTTTAAGTAAGTGTTAAACTCAAACAATAATTAATTGACATAATTTTTGTTTAATGAATTATTTTATTTCACTTTCCCTTACTGGCTTCACACATCACTGGGAACTATAGAAAAACTTCAGGCTCTTTGCATGAGAGCATATGTGTCTGTTTTCTTATAGCAAAGCCACATCGGGCTATCTGCTGAGCCCACCGAGAGGAATCGAGCCCTTGATTGCATGAGGGAAATTTACATAATTTCAATGTACAATATTGTTGTAGATTATTGGTTCATATAGACTTGAGTTATAGAAACACATGTAAAACACTGAGCGACATATTCTAATTTATTGTGGTTTCAAAGTAAAATGTTATGTTTGGTTAAGTAAAGCGTAATGAAAACTGAATCGTGTTCTGTTAGGAACTTGGTATCATTCATGTGGAAGTGTTGTTACAACTAAAACATTCTTCTTTTACAGACGATATTCCAATTTATGGTTGTTTAGAACCAAATTCAAATTGGTTAACGTTGACAGTGTTTTAATATCTTAACAAAACATATTTAGCATTCTTTCAAATTGTATACGAAACATTTCTATCAAACCATCTAACAAATATTATGTAAAACCTAATCATATGTCACAGAGGACAAAGGAACTTCCTTCTGTCAAGGACAAATAAACAAACAAAAAATGAAAAATGTCACAAGGATTTGTGGAGGAAACTGGAAGGGATGTTTCATTTTACAATATTTAATTTAAAGGTGAGGACAGAAGTTTAGTTAAAATAATTTATTTGTTATTCATTAAATTTGAATGTTATATGAGCAAAACAAATGGCTTTTTAGGGTTTTGCAAAAGGGATTTATTTACACATAACATTTGAAATTAAAATATATTAATCAGTTTTACATTTCGAAAAATTGTAAAAATGAGATTTAATAGTTTAAAATAACGACAACTCTCTTAAACATGGACTTCATTTTAAAATAAAATTTATGAGTAGGAATTTAATTCGTTGTTTTAGGGCCAATCTAACTTTTCTATTGTGGAGGTCTTGTACTTTCCCAAAAATGTTTATTCAATTGTAAAATAAAAGTGTATTTAGTACTTGTAGAAGAAATTTCGTTAATTCTTAACTAGTTTTATATACACATATATACCCACCGGTTGGGAACCCCTGGTATAGAACAAATCTTCAGACGACAAATAAACGTTGTCACATCAAAAAAAACTTGTTGCTGTGAGATTTACACCAACAAATCATCATTCCTGTGATCGCGAGAAACAAACTTTTATATATATTCAATATACAACTTGTTAACTAGATTTAAAGGATAAATTTTCGTTTTCATAACTCAACTAAGAATATCTTCTGACTTTTCCAACTGTTATCCCTCACTTATCAGTTTTATTTTTCTGTTATTTTACTTTCCGTTTGCTTACGTCATTTCATTACAACAATTTAGTCAAGAGTATTGTTGCATTTCCAACCAATGTGAAGAAAGACAACAATAAAATGGAACCACAATATTGCTGAATATTTGTACATAGTAACTATAGAGACGAGACATTAAATAAAGCGGCCGAACTTTGAGAAGAAAGAACAAAATGTCACATCAGAAAATTACTCACCTTGCATTTCACGCGTATTTCAACTAGTACAATTTGTAGATATAAAGTTTTGTATAAATATTTTAATTGTATATATTTAAATAAGGTCATTTTGTAAAAATGAATTAAGTTCTTGAAATGAGAAACAAAAGTCAGACAACTAGTAAGAAATATTTACTTCACTCTGCAACCTGTGAGAGTCAAGTCAGGTACTATTAACTAACACTGTACTGTGTTAAGAAGCGTCGTACTAAAAAAGGGACTATTTTTTAAGAGAAAAATATTCTTTTTTACGGAAATTAATGGAGAGGAAAACTGTTCTGATTGTGATAACACAAATACTATTTTTGATCTATTAAGTGTGGTACCGTTTATTTAAAAATCAGTAAATTTTTTAACTACATTCATAAAAAGCATATTTATAAATTACATCAATAAAGATATAATAAAACCTTCAGATTTAGTTCTAGTGAAAGTCGAGTTCTTGATACAAGGACAGTACTTTTAAAATTCTGTTCTTTGATAAACAAATGTTTGTCGTATGTATTGTAGTTATTTTTATAATTATCTGAATTTAGAATACCAAAGTGGGATTTTTTTATAGATTATTGTTTATGGTACCAATAAGTAGGTTTTGTTTTGGAATTTCGCACAAAGCTACTCGAGGGCTATCTGTGTTAGCCGTCCCTAATTTAGCAGTGTAAGACAAGAGGGAAGGTAGCTGGTCATCACCACCCGCCGCCAACTCTTTGGCTACTCTTTTACCAAAGAATAGTGGGATTGACTGTTACTTATAACCCCACGGCATGGAGGGAGCATTTTATGTCCTTATGGTAAGTAGTTTAACGTCAATTTCTCATGAACCTTCTTTTAATACCTAGAGACTCTATTAAAGAAATAAGGATGTAGTCACGAAAAGTTATTTGATGATTGAAAAATAAAACATGACTTTTTAATTCTATGAACAAGGGAAAACTGCTTTGTGCAGTACGATGTATGGAAGCGTCATAAACCACGAGTAGGTCTTCTTCCCAATTTTAGCTAACCTGTATCAAATAGAAAGGCCAAACTTACACCCTGAACAGCCGTCGAGGAAGACTGTAATTTTGACTTGGGGCACTTAACTTTACAATTAGGTATCGAGAATTTATTGTTTTTGCTTTGTAGACAAATCTGGAACTGGTCAGAGCTGAAAGGGGCTTGATCGATGTTCACAGATGTGCACACACTCTTCCAAAACGATTGATTTAATATATTTTGCCTTTTATCATTGTTAGTTTCTTTTGTTACTCGAAAATGTTACATGAAAAGGAAAAGTTTTTTTCCAGGTATAATTTGTTATCAGAGAAAAAAGTCAAGAAGTACTCCAGAATTATTATTTTTCTTTGTGAATTTGAGTGTGAGCATTAATACTTATAACGTGTACTGAGAGTATTCAAGATGCCAGGGACATACACAAGACCTATAGATACAGCCTTTCGATGTCCTCATGGTAAGTAGTTTAACGTCAATCGTTTCATGAACCTTTTTTTTAATACTTAGAGACTCTATTAAATGAATAAGGATGTAATCACGAAAAGTTATTTAATGATTGAGAAAATAAAACATGACTTTTAATTCTATGAACAAGGGAAAACTGCTTTGTGCAGTACATGTATGGAAGCGTCATAAACCACGAGAAGGTCTTCTTCCCAATTTTAGCTAACCTATATCAAATAGAAAGGCCAAACTTACACCCTGAACAGCCCTCGAGGCAGACTGTAATTTTGACTTGGGGCACTTAACTGTGGAATTAGGTATCGGGAATGTGTTTTTTCTGCTTTCTAGGCAAAACTGGAACTGGTCATAGCTGAAAGGGGCTTGATCGATGTTCACAGATGTCCACACACTCTTCCAAAACGATAGATTTTATATATTTCTGCTTTTCATCATTGTTAGTTTTTTTGTTACTCGAAAATGTTACATGCAAAGTAAAAGTTTTTTCCAGGTCTAATTTTTTATCAGAGAAAAAACTCAAGAGGTACTCCACAATTATCATCTTTCTTTGTGAATTTGAGTGTGAGCATTAATACTTATAACGTGTACTGAGAGTATTCAAGATTCCAGGAACATACACAAGACCTATAGGTACAGACTTCTCTTTGTCCTCATGGTAAGTTGTTTTACGTGAATCGTTTATGAACCTTCTTTTAATACTTAGTGACTCAATTAAATGAATAGGGAAGTAATCACGAAAAGTTATTTAATGATTGAGAAAATAAAACATGACTTTTTAATTCTATGAACAAGGGAAAACTGCTTTATGCAGTACGATGTATGGAAGCGTCATAAACCCCGAGAAGGTCTTCTTCACTATTTTAGCTTACCTATATCAAATAGAAAGGCCAAACTTACACCCTGAAACGCCCTCGAGGCAGATTGTAATTTTGACTTGGGGCACTTAACTGTGTAATTAGGTATCGTGAATGTATTGTTTCTGCTTTCTAGACAAAGCTGGAACTGGTCACAGCTGAAAGGGGCTTGATCGATGTTCAAAGATGTCCACTCACTCTTCCAAAACGATAGATTTAACATATTTCTGCATTTCATCATTGTTAAGTTTTTTGTTACTCGAAAATGTTACATGCAAAGTAAAAGTTTTTTCCAGGTCTAATTTTTATCAGAGAAAAAAACTCAAGAGGTACTCCACAATTATCATCTTTCTTTGTGAATTTGAGTGTGAGCATTAATACTTATAACGTGTACTGAGAGTATTCAAGATTCCAGGAACATACACAAGACCTGTAGGTACAGACTTCTCTATGTCCTCATGGTAAGTTGTTTTACGTGAATCGTTTATGAACCTTCTTTTAATACTTAGTGACTCAATTAAATGAATAGGGAAGTAATCACGAAAAGTTATTTAATGATTGAGAAAATAAAACATGACTTTTTAATTCTATGAACAAGGGAAAACTGCTTTGTGCAGTACGATGTATGGAAGCGTCATAAACCACGAGAAGGTCTTCTTCACTATTTTAGCTAACCTATATCAAATAGAAAGGCCAAACTTACACCCTGAAACGCCTTCGAGGCAGACTGTAATTTTGACTTGGGGCACTTAACTGTGGAATTAGGTATCGGGAATGTGTTTTTTCTGCTTTCTAGGCAAAACTGGAACTGGTCATAGCTGAAAGGGGCTTGATCGATGTTCACAGATGTCCACACACTTTTCCAAAACGATAGATTTAACATATTTCTGCATTTCATCATTGTTAGGTTTTTGTTACTCGAAAATGTTACATGCAAAGTAAAAGTTTTTTCCAGGTCTAAATTTTTATCAGAGAAAAAACTCAAGAGGTACTCCACAATTATCATCTTTCTTTGTGAATTTGAGTGTGAGCATTAATACTTATAACGTGTACTGAGAGTATTCAAGATTCCAGGAACATACACAAGACCTATAGGTACAGACTTCTCTTTGTCCTCATGGTAAGTTGTTTTACGTGAATCGTTTATGAACCTTCTTTTAATACTTAGTGACTCAATTAAATGAATAGGGAAGTAATCACGAAAAGTTATTTAATGATTGAGAAAATAAAACATGACTTTTTAATTCTATGAACAAGGGAAAACTGCTTTGTGCAGTACGATGTATGGAAGCGTCATAAACCACGAGAAGGTCTTCTTCCCAATTTTAGCTAACCTATATCAAATAGAAAGGCCAAACTTACACCCTGAACAGCCCTCGAAACAGACTGTAATTTTGACTTGGGGCACTTAACTGTGGAATTAGGTATCGGGAATGTGTTTTTTCTGTTTTCTAGGCAAAACTGGAACTGGTCATAGCTGAAAGGGGCTTGATCGATGTTCAAAGATGTCCACACACTCTTCCAAAACGATAGCTATCATTTTACATATTTCTGCATTTCATCATTGTTAGGTTTTTGTTACTCGAAAATGTTACATGCAAAGTAAAAGTTTTTTTCCAGGTCTAATTTTTTATCAGAGAAATCAACTCAACAGGTCCTCCACAATTATCATCTTTCTTTGTGAATTTGAGTGTGAGCTTAATTACGTGTTATAACGTATTCAAGATTCCAGGAACATACACAAGACCTGTAGATACAGACTTTTCTATGTCCTCATGGTAAGTTGTTTTACGTGAATCGTTTATGAACCTTCTTTTAATACTTAGTGACTCAATTAAATGAATAAGGATGTAATCACGAAAAGTTATTTAATGATTGAGAAAATAAAACATGACTTTTTAATTCTATGAACAAGGGAAAACTGCTTTGTGCAGTACGATGTATGGAAGCGTCATAAACCCCGAGAAGGTCTTCTTCACTATTTTAGCTTACCTATATCAAATAGAAAGGCCAAACTTACACCCTGAAACGCCTTCGAGGCAGACTGTAATTTTGACTTGGGGCACTTAACTGTGAAATTAGGTATCGTGAATGTATTGTTTCTGCTTTCTAGGCAAAGCTGGAACTGGTCATAGCTGAAAGGGCTTGATCGATGTTCAAAGATGTCCACACACTTTTCCAAAACGATAGATTTAACATATTTCTTCATTTCATCATTGTAAGGTTTTGTTACTCGAAAATGTTACATGCCAAGTAAAGTTTTTTTCCAGCTGAAATTTTTTATCAGAGAAAAAACTCAAGAGGTACCCACAATTATCATCTTTCTTTGTGAATTTGA
>NW_027467782.1:40818253-40886763 GCF_004210375.1 Tachypleus tridentatus | reverse complement strand
CAAGTTATGGATCTGGATGTTTCTTTGTACATTTAGTGGAACATCAGATGCTGTCGGTTCAGATAGGTTCAAGAAATGAATTCCAGTCAGGACTGCGATAAATAACAGATCTTTTTTTTTCTCCCGAAGGGATCAATATTATACTTCAACCTTACTTGTGTCTTATGATGTTTATCTGGGACGAAGTCTCGCAGCAATACCTTGTCATCCAAAATGCTTTACTCAACGTTCAGGACATCATAGAGTAGATACCACAAAAAATATCATGTTTACTAAATCCAGGTGTTGTCACGGACAACTACTCAATGTCCCTTTTATCTTCGCTTAATATCTCATCTTAATAACAGTAATATGAACAGATTATCACCGGAAGGATAGAAAAACAACACAGAAAAATACATTAGTCGATCTGATACTGATGTTTACCTAAGAACAGCATCCATAATATACCAGACAACAAAGGGAACTTAAACATTCTCATTGGTTGGAACTAATAAAGATCTTCACGAACCTTCTAATAGCAGCACACATCAAAGTTTCAGAATCTAGTCACATTTATAATATCTTAACACGTATAAAACCTGAGCGAGATTCAAGAGCTTTCCAAAGTCTTTTTATTTAAAAGCTAGAGTTGTACAACTATAAAAAGTGAAACCAGTTTAAACATGGTGGTTTCTTCTTTGGATACTGACCTTTATCTCGATAATGGTAATCACGAGATTTTCATCATAAGTTCATCTCATCAATTTGTCATTAACATGAACATCCAGAGATGAAACAAGGCGCGTCTTCACAAATATTCTGACTGCGTGTTCTACATGATTAAAGTGTATTTTCGATTAACTTCTATGTTCCTAGATTATTCTAGGATAAGAACAAACGACGCTTTCACATTACAAGTCGACTGAGCCTGCTCTGGGACACAACGGTATGTTTGTAGACTCACACCGATAGAAGCCGGGATTCGATACCCTAGGTGACCAGAAGAAAAATAGCCCAATGTTTAGCTTTGTGCGCAATTCCAAAAAACAAAAGGAAACGCAAACAAGTCGACTGAAAATGTTTAACAACATGCACTTAAGTCAGCTGTTTATAAATATCGAAGTACGGAGACTGTACCAAGTGTTAAGTATGCAGACTGTACCAAGTGTAAAGTTCGCAAATTATACTAAGTGTCAAGAGAATCTGGTGATTATCGAACATTCGATGTCAACCATCAGATCAAAGAATTTTTATGCCCTGGTAACAGAAGTGCCTCGAATTACTTCGTCCATAATTCATCATTTTACTGCAACACAAACTCTACTTACCTGTAATTCAGAGAGATGTGAAAATGTGGTGGGAGCGGAATACGACACAGTTTACAGGAAAAAACATCTTTGAAAAACTATAAATCACATTAGAATTTAAACGTATGAAATAAAACCAGACTCCTGTAGTGTGGAAAAATTATAATCTGGTTTCAATATTTTTAACATCTTAGTAATGTTTTCTGGTTACCGTCAAACATGATAATGACTGTGCAAATAATATACGATAGATTAGTTGTTGTTCATTCTGTACTACATATCTCAATCTACCAGGTTCTAACTGATCCTTAGTTGTTGTTCATCCTGTACCACACATATCTCAATCTACCAGGTTTTAACTGATCCTTAGTTGTTGTTCATTCTGTACTACATATCTCAATCTACCAGGTTTTAACTGATCCTTAGTTGTTGTTCATTCTGTACTACATATCTCAATCTACCAGGTTCTAACTGATCCTTAGTTGTTGTTCATCCTGTACTACATATCTCAATCTACCAGGTTCTAACTGATCCTTAGTTGTTGTTCATCCTGTACTACATATCTCAATCTACCAGGTTCTAACTGATCCTTACCTGTTGTTCATCCTGTACTACATATCTCAATCTACCAGGTTCTAACTGATCCTTACCTGTTGTTCATCCTGTACTACATATCTCAATCTACCAGGTTTTAACTGATCCTTAGTTGTTGTTCATCCTGTACTACATATCTCAATCTACCAGGTTTTAACTGATCCTTAGTTGTTGTTCATTCCTGTACTACATATCTCAATCTACCAGGTTCTAACTGATCCTTAGTTGTTGTTCATCCTGTACTACACATATCTCAATCTACCAGGTTCTAACTCAATCCTTACCTGTTGTTCATCCTGTACTACATATCTCAATCTACCAGGTTCTAACTGATCCTTAGTTGTTGTTCATTTTGTACTACATATCTCAATCTACCAGGTTTTAACTGATCCTTTGTTGTTGTTCATCCTGTAGTACATATCTCAATCTACCAGGTTTTAACTGATCCTTTGTTGTTGTTCATCCTGTACTACATATCTTAATCTACCAGGTTCTTTCTGATTCTTAGTTGTTGTTCATCCTGTACTACATATTTTAATCTACCAGGTTCTAACTGATCCTTAGTCGTTGTTCATCCTGTACTACATATCTCAATCTACCAGGTTCTAACTGATCCTTGTTGTTGTTCATCCTGTACTACATATCTCAATCTACCAGGTTCTAACCGATCCTTAGTTGTTATTCACCCTCTACTACATCCATAGGGATGTATAACAGTCAAGTGTAGCTTCAAACATTAACTTATTAATATAATAATATGAACATCAACTGAATGGTAAATTTTCAGGCCTTGGCTTTTACAAGAAATAAACAGTGTACATGCATTCTAGACTTTATGGAGATTTGTTTTCATTAAAGTTAGCGTTATTTTTCAGAATTTATAATATATAATAGAGGGGTTTAGACATTTTCATTGTTGGTTGGTTAGCTTGGCATTTTATGGCACAAAGCAACTAGGCTATCTACACCAGATATTTTGGTAACAAGATTTTAATAAACCTATCTGTTTTCTCTCAATGATAATAAAAAACTTTATTTTAACCTAAATTTTTAAATAATTATTTATGGTTATTATTTCTGACACCTGTAGCTCTTGTAACATATGCCTACTTTAAAATATGTTTTTCATTGTTTGAAAGTAATAATGCTCCTGACAAAATGTTTTAGTTCTGTTGATATCCAAAATAAGTAAAAATGACAAAAAAGAATTGAAAACAGAATTGATGTTTGCAAACACTAAAATGTGAATATAGATGTTGACATGGTTTTCCTTTCAAACTATAATAAATTAAAGACTTCAAATGTTTGTCTATCCGTTTTCATTTTCTAATTGATCACATTAGTAGAAATAAAGATATAAATTTTAAATTGTTCATTAAAACCTACATGAACTAATATTAATAGACTTTCTAATTAATTGTATCACTAGTTACTTGTAACTCATAGGTTCAAATAAAAAACAACGATTGTGATGTACACTTATCAATTAAACTAGCAGAAGTCTAATTAGAACCTCTCTTCATATATGAAAGAAAGAAAAACTATTCTTGCTGTGAGAACAGTTCTTAAGAAAGTTTAAATATACTTGGATACAGCACAGAGTTAAAACTATCATGTGTTGATAAAGTTAAAAATTAAGTTGTTTTTTATAGCTTTGTAAAATTTATTTTCTGTTCCCTTTGTTGTGAATTCTGAATATGTTTTTGTATAAAATTATACGTATTTGAAAGCTACAGAAACTTCTTCAAAGAGAAAATGAATGATAACTTGGCATAAGGTAAGTGAGCTTGTACAGTTTAAAGATGGGTTGAATGTTTAACAAATCTTATTAAAAGTTTAACATGATAATGAATGTATAGTGTTTGGAAAAAGGTTTTGTCATCATCAGGTTTAATGATATACACTGAAATATATATTGTATGCAACAAAGAGGTTGCATAACTTGAGATTGTTTAAACCATAATAAAGTTATTTTGTTGATGCTCTGTTTATAATTACTGTTTTTACTTTTTAACAGACATTGTGATTTTATTAAGTTGCAGTGTTTGTAATCATATTTTTAATACGTTCACCAAATAAAAAACTGTCATCAAATTGTACAAGTTTACTGTACCTTCATATGGTAGGAAATTACAAAGTATGTTGCAAATATTTATTAAATAATGTTCTAGTATGTTTATTTTGTTCAAATAATGAAGATAAGTTGTTTAACTAAAATGGTAACTGTTAGAAAGATGAAGGCTGTCATGTGAAATTAAGGGTAATTTGAAAATTAGTGAATAAAAGAAACCCAGAGTGAAATAAAAAATGATACTACGTTAGAATAATACAGTGGTTGAAAAAATAAGGAGTAAGCATGTGCATTTTTTTCTTGTATGGGTTGTAAAAGGTGTGGTACTAATGGGTTGAATGTTATTGACTAGTTCAAGGAATCACTTTTTACTTTCCACAATATAGGGTACACAATTATTATCTGATGAGGTAATTAGGGATTTAGAAATAAAAAAAGGAAAGAGGAACATTATTTAATGTTGTCCTTTGTATAGTTTTTACTTCTTTGACAAGTACTCTCAACTACTGGTAATAAATACAAACTGTGGATGTTTAATTCCTGATTTGTGCTTGAACAGAACTAATATACAAAAATTGTAAACTTATTAAGTATTTTACTTGATAATGTGGTGTATGCTTTTCATTAGATATAATTTTTTTTATGAATAGGTATGTTGATATGATTGGCTACTTTGAGTTTCTGTGGATAGGAGATAAACTATGAGCCAGTTGGCCTTCAGTGAAATTGCTCAATATATTCTGCTACTTCATATTGTATTTTGTTATGTTTGTTGCTTGAACTTTGTGGAACCATCTTGTTATTAGTTTTACTACAAAGAAAGACATTTAGATATTTAATTGAACCTAGCTCTTTCATTATGTATTTATTTTTTGACTACAAGACTCCGAGGAAAATTGGGATGAGGCTAAATTAAAAGTTGTTGAAAAGAAACATGGGTAAGCTGATAAGAAGAACCCCTCACTGATATAGTAAGTTCAAATACATGTTACTCGACAGAAAATCAAGATTTTCCAACTTGGGTACTTTCCATCCAAGTGGCACAATAAACAAGTTTATAAAATATTTTTATTTAATGTTGTTTTTCAGTATTAAAATACAGAAAATACATTTTCACCATTAAAAAACTTTAACAACCCCGTGAATAAACTTGTCATGTATAGATCATATATAAATTTGTAACTGTAAAAGACGATGCATTTGGTTTGTTCTCTCAAAACATGTCAGTGATGTTACACTTTACATGTGATGAAACTTGTGATTACCATGAAACACATTCATCTATTTAAAAAGACACTGATATTGATACTCATAATGTATAAATATTAAAAACAGACTTGTTTGTGAGCTTTCTGATATTTTAGTTATTAAACTTTCTGTACTCCAGTTGGTAACAGAACATTTTGTTGTATCATAAATTTAATACCTGTTTAGTTTAATAACCTGACTGTATTCAAGAAGTATTATCTTCAAGATTGACTTACCAAAAAAGTATCTTCTTGTGAAAGACTACTAACTATTATGGTATTACTTTTGAAATAGAAACTCTGTAATCCAAGCACTTTTGAAAGGCTGACCTTTCTTCCTCAGAGACAAAATGGGTGTGGAGGTGTAATTGAAGAGTGATATGTTTATATTTGGTTTTCCAGGAAACGTTTATTTTTCTCTGAACTATTGCAAGTGTTTCATTTCTGGTACAATGTAGCTGGTGGCAAAATGCATGTGAAAAGGTTTATGGATATTTTAGTTTGGAAATGGATAAATGTGTATATATAAAATTATGCTTGGGTTTTTAAGTAAAATAAATGACACCTGGAGATTGACTAATAAAAATATACTAATCAGTTTATAAAACCAGGTATGAAAAATTATCTTAAAAATAGTAAGTTTTAGTAAATTTGTTCTTCATAAAACTAATTAATGAATAAAGTTAATTTTCTGATGAAACCAATGAATGTAGATCACTGATTCCAGGATCTATGTTAATTATGAAAAATTTAACAGTATTTAGATGAGCAAGCTCAAGTAATACTACACTTTCAAATAGAATTTCTCTTATTACTTATCAGTTTAAACTCAAAACATTTCAGATTCTGAAGAAACGTTTTATCTTCTACAGCTCAATCATTGTCATAAACAGATATTTCCTGAAGTTCTTGTTGCCTCCTTCCAAAAAACAGAACTCTAAAAGGTATCCTTGTTCACAGAAAAGTGCATAACATCCTACTCTAAAATGATTGTCATCGATGCTATGAAGCCTTTGTCAAACCTGCAAGTTCATAAAAACCACTAACTCATTTTCTGACATGCACAAACAAAGAAATGTTATGTAAAGAAATCACTTGTTATACAAAAAAACACCATTTTTCTTACACAGTGTAAAACAAATGCAGTCATCAATATGTAGAACATAAAAACCCTTAGAGAACATTTCAACAACCATAAATATTCTATTAACACTGAAAATGATCTCTCAGTTTCTCAAAACTTTACCAACCCACTTGGGTTATGGGATTCTCCATTTCATTTCTATCAAGACTTCTTGAATTTACCTGTTTTTCTATCATGAATGGTATGTTTAGAATGCTGTATGTTTCTCAATAACCAACTATTACAGCTTTAAGAATTATTGTTGCTGTCTTGTTGCTCTGAATTTTTACTGAGACTATATATGATAAAAACTTGTTATAATTTTGAGTGATAATCATTTTTAAACAATCCACTTAACTCTTCATACAATAGTAATTCTTGTGTGCCAACTCTTGATGTTTTGCTTATGCCACTAATCTTAAACTATTTCTCACCTAAATCACATGTTTTGACATGAATTGCAAGAGTACATAATATAGTCATCGTGTAGTAATATCCCTCCACCAGTAGGAAGGTGATGCATCCTCCATGCTCATGGGTTCTCATATGAACTTGAAATTATCTTTATTCTTAATTCAGGAACATTAATTTTTTTAATTTTGAAAAAAAATTGTGCAATCTTTGTGCAAAGTCTTATCAATCTTTATTATAAAGTTATTATCTTTTTGATATTATCTTATGACTTTCATTAAATTTATAATAATTTATTTTCATGGTTTCTGTGCAAGTGAGATCTGTTTGTGTGACACCCTTTTCTCTGTCATTTACATTCCCCAGTCTTCTGTACATGACTTCAGTCTTGCTCCACTCGTTTGCCACAAGGTGTTCAAGATGCTCTTCTTTCCTTGGAGTCTTGGATGGAAGTTTCATGCCATCATTTTATCATGTCTTTACTCTATCATCTTTATCATCCCTTGACCCACATACACTTGTTATTTCATCATTTCCTCTTCTCACTCTCTCTGCCTCCTCTGACCATACTCTCCTCCCAAGGGGTTATCCTTTGTCTATTCCACTGGTAGCTACCTCTAACCTTTGAACTTAGTTGACTTGATTCCTGTTGAATTGCTTTTTTATCTTTTCTACTCACTTCATAACTGACCTTTGCATCACTTTGGTTTCTACCCTTTGTCTGTCATATCTTCCTCTTTCCCTATTGTTTTTCTTCTGTTTTCAACACCATTGTCCCAATGACGCAATGTCAGAGCTCTTGGATTTAAATGCCTTATAGAATGTTATTTTTCTTTTCTACGTTACTGTTCCCACCTCTCCATAAAACCCTGAATCTTGGAGACTGATATCTTCTCATTGTACTTCTCTAAACAACTTCTGATGATTTCCTTGTTCTAAATAAAGGAGTTTCACTGTCTTAATAGGTTGTTTTCCCCCAACCTTTAAATTAAGGTGGTCCATGTCTTGGATGTCTTTCATCACCTTCCAATAATCCCATCATCACAATACATTATACTGTTTTGAGGTTCTACATTTTGGTATGACTCTTGCTCCTTATGTTTCCGGCCATGTTATGAAGGCTTTAACTTGCTACATTTACAGTCTTGGCCTTTGTTTCTTTTCCATTCTGGACACATGGCTGCATTTTGCTTCTTCCTTTTCTACAGATACATCCATTATTAATTAAGAAACAGTTTCTCTGGAAAGGCATGTTTTAATTTTTGGGTTGTTTCTGACTCTTATATTTCTTCCTTTTCTCTCCACTTCTTATTTGGGCTCATCCATTTTCACTTTGTTTGCAAATTATGGAATATCTGGTTACCTGAGCTCTTTTAATTCAAGGTCACATAACCAACGTTCTGGCTGTATACACCGTCTTGCTCGTGTTGTACAACTCTGAATGTGTTCCCTGCCATCTAACCCCCTCCCTCCAGTTTCTAGTTGAAGTTCCATAACACCCCTTGTCAAGTTCTGTTGATAGCACATTGTTAGCCAGCTCTCTCTTGGTTTCCTCCTTCTCCAACTTTATTATTATTTTATTTGGGAATGTTGTCCTTTATTGTTCACACGTGGGACTGTCCATTTCTTTTTCAATGGGCACTTTATCATTTTGTATTGCCCTTCTTTCGTTCTGCTTGATTCATCCTTTCACTTTAGGATCCCAAACGCAATTGGTGTTTTTATCCCTACTGACTCATCAGAAACCTTCTGCCACTGGGCTGTCTTGTCGCTCATCATTTGGTTTTCTTTATCAGGTTTTTGACCAGAGATTTTCAGTCTGCACCATGGCAGGATGTCATGAGGCTTTGTTAGCCATCTTTGACTTTTACTGCTATTGTTCCATGTCCTTCCTTTTCGTGACTCAGTTTATGTACCTTATTGAGACCTTCTTGTGGTTCTTTACATGTTTATCTAATACCTGTTTGAAACCTAAGCCACTTGTTTTTCACCTTTACATGAAGCTTTTTCCTTCTTCCTTAGACTTAAGGTCGTCAGGTTTCTGATATTTATGCCTTATATGCCTCCTGTACTTTGTTCCACAAATCTTGCTCCATTTTGTTCTCTAACTGATCTTTCCTTCCATACATATAAGCAGCTTGGACAAGTGGTGGGTCTTTTTTTTCTGATTCTCTTTCATCATTTTCAGCTCACAATGATTGTTCTGATCATGGTTGTCTTTTTATACCCAATTCAGGTAATTTAGTTTTGCACTGCTCTCTTTCAGGATGCATATACCTGTTCTTGCTCTAAGATTCCTCCTTATTCATGAACCATGAGTCAACTATTCTTATCAGATGGGTTCAGGTCTTATCTGGGTTATTTGTTTTTCCATGAGAATGACATTCTCAAATTCTATCATTTCACTTCTCAACAGCTTTTTACCTTGATTCACTCTGATGTCACTGTTGTAAAAACCATTGGATTGAATATTATAGATGACATACACACATTCATTATCTGGCATTTATCTTCAAACAGATATATTATCCCTCCAGGTGTTATTTTTCAACCTACTTGCCACTCTTAATGGGGTAAGCACCTAATTTATATCTTTAAACACTTATATTTAGAACCCACTCAGTGGCTACTATACTTGTATTCCAAATCCATATAATGACAGAGGTAAAGGAAAGCCCATCCAACCTGATTTTTGAGTGACTACTGTTGAGATGGAGTTTTTCTGCAAGACTTCTATGGTTGTATATGTGAGTATCTTGATGTCCATTCCAAACCACATCTTTCACATAATATCATGTAAAAAGCCAGCATCAGGGAAGTGACATGCCAGGTTTTCAAAATAGATTTCTTGTGTAAAGTACTTTTGCAGTGATCAGGATAAATGGGATAAGGGAACCTTTCAAAAGTGTACACAGTGTGACCCCCCATAATGTGTTTGAGTGAAATACTGGACAGTTCCTCTCTGGTCGTGTCCAAGCAGGCAGTGTAGTGCAATGGGAAATAAGGCAGAAGTATCCATGTCAGTGTAGCATAGGCCCCCCACTATTATATAGTTGTTTTTACCAGCCAAATGGGGCAAAAGTATTATTGTTTGGAGTCAGTTCCTGTATATATATGGTAACTTGTACATATAAACCATATGGCCTGATGATTGCACTAGTTGCACTACACCTTGTGTCCATCTGACTTGTTATGTACAGATAGTTCAACTGGTCTTGTATTCTACCTGACTTAAGTTTGCTTTCCTTCTTTCATACATCTACCCAAACAAAGAGTATACTGTCTCCTCTAATAAGCTCTTACTATAATATATCCTGTTTCAAGAGCTGTTCACCTTTTGCTTTCCTTCTTTCATACATCTACCCAAACAAAGAGTATACTGTCTCCTCTAATAAGCTCTTACTATAATATATCCTGTTTCAAGAGCTGTTCACCTTTTGATGCCTTTTCTGAAGTACTGTGTGAAGAGAGACAAGTGGATTGTTTTGGAAGTTAACATTTTCCTTACTTTTAAACGTATTTCTGATTGACAGCTACCTTTCCACACATTTCATTGTCTAAGAATGAAAATTTCAAGTGCAAGTGCTAATGCATTACACATGAAAGATGTATCATTCTCCTCTAGACGGAGGGTTATTGTTGCATGATAATTAAATCATGTACTACCATAGTTCACATAAGAATGTGAGTGGGAGACAGTTCAAAGCTACTGACATGCACAAAATCTCAAAGGTAAGCACGTGAGGAATGGTCACTGCATGCAGAAAGATAAGTATTTATCAGAAATACATTTTTAAGTGGGAAAAATTTCAGTGACATACACTTTGTTGGGTTATTACAACAATAAAATCAAAATAACCAAACTTCTTTGATATATTATAAGTGATCTAACTGATTTCTCTCACATATAATTTTAGTTATTTTTATTCCATTTCCTAAAGTTAAGAAATATGTGAAATACATGGCACAGTAAATTTATAACTTGAGAACAAGCTCTGTTGACCACAATATTTTTCTTTCCTTGTGGAATATCTGAATCTGATGTGGATATCTTTGAAAGTTTGAACTTTAACTAATGTTATATTGTTGGCTATTCATATCCTTGTAGATTTGTAAATATTTTTCAGAGGCACTTGAGAATAATAAGTATGGTTGGTTCTGGGATTTCCCTAATGGAGGAGACAAATTTCATAACTGACATACACTCCCACCAGGTTTTGTTCTCAATATAGACAAAAAGAAGAACCACAAAAAGAAAGATGACATTTCCATTGAAGAACTTGTAGAGAAAGAGGTTTGTTAAAGCATTATAAAACTGATTTATATTTCACTCAGATCTCTTTTTTAAAATAACCAAAAGTTTAAAGATAATAATTTAGTGAGATAACTAACTGTAAAACTGGAGTGTTTATGTTCACAGCTATTTACTGTAGATCATGTATGAAAGTATATATTTAAAAAATAAAACTTCCATGGACTGACATCATCACAACACTGTGGAACTCTAGATATGCATCTTATTGAAGGAACTGTTTGTACAAAATGTACTTCATATACCACCTCAGGTTTTGCTAAGAATGGATTGGTTAGATTCTATTATTTATTGTGTACAAAAAAAAGTTGTCTTTAAGATGTAAAAGAATTAGGAGAGCCCTTTTCTCCAGTTCCTTGAGAACTAATGAAAAGAAATATTTTAATTTACAGAAACCAGGATATTAAGAAAATCAATAATAAATGTTTCTAAATTTCTCACAATATCTTTTAAAATTCATAGCCTTTCTGAAAACTGTACTGTGAATATTATTTTGTGTCTCATTTTTCAAATAATTTGGTAAACTTGTATTTTAATTTTAACACATTAGTGACACTCTGCAGCCTAAATAATGATTAATCTATTTTTTATAAAAACTAAACAGAATTTTACATTAGTTTGAAACTGCATTACATTTCTTTATAGGTCTGTGACATAAAATCCATTGGTTCATTAAATAAATTACTCCAGTTTGAGTGGCTGTGAAATGAGTTGGTGAATGAGATATTACTGTTATTTATGAAAGAAGAATGCATCATCATGCAGTAGTTGATACCTGTTACTTTAAGATGTTCCAAAGCTTCTCTTTTGTACTTTTTGTAAAGTGAGTATTAACAAAAAATTCTGAAAAAAATCAAAATTTCACCTAGCTCTAGGTCTAACCACATGTGACTTGAATTAAGTTATGTCAAATTTCAAGAGCAAAATTAAATCACTGAATTATAAAGAATATATAAAATAAACTTGTAGTCATTCTTCTACACTTTTAAAAAATACATCAGAATTGAAATGTATTCAATAAAGTTCATTATGAGACACTACTACTAAGGTAAATAATGACATATGTCTCCAGCATGTTTCTTTATTAGCTAAATACTTTTCTGTTACAACATTATTAGGGGCTGTCGGTATTCTATAAATTCAACAATCCATTTGAAACTGGATCAGTGAACTAGTAGGATGTTTAATAGCTTCTGAAAAATCTCACATTAGAAATCTGAGGTTCATTTCCACGTGGTGGACACAGCAACTATCCCAGTGTAGCTTTGCTCTAAAATGGTCAAGCTTCTGAAAAACTGTAATAGCAAAATGTTAAGCTAATGAAGATACATTCCAGAGATATAAAGCATTATTAATTTGTCTTGATGGAACTAGTTTAGTATTTAATGCCTATTTGGGCCAGGTGTTGGTTTAGTGTTTTTTTTTTCTCATGATATCCTCTTGAAACATACAAGTGAAAGGATCTTTTGTGCTGGAAGTGTAAAGTTTTTAATGCATAATTCTGTCACTTTGACATAAGCAATTAGATTATTCTATACCACCCTGTCCAGAAATATTGCACTAAACTGGTGATGTAAGTAAATATTTTAGATGCAACTTTTAAACATGTAGAATGAACCAATGTATCAACAAAAGCCAAAACATGAGTTTTATGTACAATAGCTGGAACTCCTCCTAAGGCATGAAGTTAAACATTTATAATATGGTGTAGTTTCAGTACTTAGTTTCTGTGAATATTAAAGTTTAAACTAAGTGATAAGTGTTTTAACCAAATATGAATATATTAATTTATTGATGATAATTGTTGTAAAGATACTTTCTGCTAGTGTGTGTGTGTGTGTATGTCGGACTAATGACTCTTCTACAATAAGTGTCTGACTTGTTAGTGATAAATGTGACAATAAATGAACAGTATGCATTCCTTGTTTTACAATAATGTATATACATATATATTCAGAAAAGTTAAATTTATGTATAATATTCTTTGTGCTATGGAGATCATAGTTGTATGTTAAACATTAAACATTTCTTTTTATCTTGTCAAAAGTTCACTTAGGCTAATTCATTTGTTCTAGAATTCAACTGACAAGCCATATTGTTGTTCTTTATTTTAAATACAGTACTGTCCACGAATAATTCATTTATACTGTCACATGAGTTACCACAGTTGTCTTTTGAACTTTGAACTTCTAATAATCATCTTCCTTTTGTCAAGTCCACACAGGTGGGTTCATGTAGTTTAGAATACCTTTTGATGAGACAAATTATTCTCCTGATCTCTTTAAAACTGTTTAATATCACTCTTAACATATCACCCATTAGACCATTAATTCCTATGACAGTTAACTTTACATTTTTAACTTTTCTCCAACCAAACTTCTCTTTTACATAACTTTTACTCTATTTCCTCTCGTTTGATCACAGCTATTTATACGTCCATCACTTAAGCCTTCTATAAGTTTCCATAGCCTTTATATTAATGAATTACAAACACAAATTAATTTATAACAGTACCTACACGAAACACTCTTTAATATCTGACAATAAGCCCCTCTTCAAGGAAATTATTTAAGATATTTTTTGTTAACTATATATAAAGATGTTTTCAGCTCACCCACAAAGTATACTGATACTGACTACACCGATGTTTGTGGTACTTTTGATGGCTTCAATGTGGAACTGTTTGTTCCAAAGGTACAATACTCACCTCATGATCCTTACATTATTGACTTGCATCTCTGAATGTAGACAAATTGTTGATGGTCTGTCTAGATGATGAACTCCTTCCTGTACAGATAGTTCTGGAACTCCTTAATGGTAAGTATGATGGGCAGACATGCTCATTCAGTAACGGAGTAGTTTTTCTCACTACTTAACAGCTTTTTACTTGTATATATTACTGGAAACGGCCCATTTCTATATCATTGTAAGAGCACTTTCCCAATTTCAATGACTGAAGCATCAGCCTAAACAGTCTATGGTTTGTTGAAGTCTGGAATGCAGCCTGGTGTTATTGTTTCCACTTTTCTTTGTTGGATAAACCTTTCTTGGTCAAGTCAGTCAATGTTGCTTTAATTTCAATAGAGTTTGGGATGAATTTCCTGTAATATCATATTAAGCCCAGAAAGGATCTGATTCATTGCGTTTTTAGTTGGAGCGAGTGTGTCTTGTATTTGGATATATCTTCTCCTTTTCCATGGCTGTCTTTCAGTCTCAGCACATAATATCCAAAGTAGCACTTGGATGGTCTGATGGTGAGACCTGCTGCACAGCATTCTCCTAATCATGCAGTTGAATGCTTGTGCCGAGTTGACTTGGCATCTGTTTAAATTGGAAACATCCTTCCAGCAATACAAATGCTGTCTTCTCTGTAAATCATGTCTTCATTAGGATTTGGCAGTAACCTTTACTGAGGTTGATCTTTGAAGAGAACCTGACGTGATAGTTTCTAGGTTGTCCATAGGTTTGGTGTTGAACTTCGTCACAAGACTCAGCTTTTGGTAATTTATGCGCAAACAGTTAATCTATTCCTAATTTCTGAGATCAAAACTGGTAAATTGGAGTCTGAATTTGAAGGCTTAACAATTCCAGCTTCCAACATTGCCTCAGCTTCTTGCTTTATAAGGTATCTGAAAGGGCTTCACTTTAGCTGAATGCCTTGTTGTTGTTATACACAAGGCCTATCTTTCCTGGTCTATCCATGAAGATATATCTCCTCTTTCCATCCATTTATCAAAATTTAAGATGGTTCTATAGCTATTTGCACATCTACTATAGTTGTGCACAAATAGGTCTATTTATTTCCACTGTCCTTAGCATTTTCTTCTTCCACAACTTACCACTGTATAATCACGGCTGTGGCTCACCAAATATTGTAAACTAACACAATAGTAATATAAATTTATAGGTGTGTTGGGCTACGAAATTTTCTACACAAGATGTCTGTGACTTGCTGGAAGTAAAACTGACAAAAAATGAACAACATGCACTCTACTTGTTTGTAAAATAAAATATGTTTGAAACAAGTTAAATGTATGTACAAATTATTTACACTATGGAGAAAATATTTGTATCTTTGGCACTATACAGTTCTCTTTTATTGTCAAAAGTTCACTTAAGCCAATTCAATTGTTTTAGAATTCAGCTGACAAGCTAAACTTTTATATTTGTTAATCGCAGTAATATCATGCTATCACACGCGTCACTACAGTTGTATTCTTAAGTTCAGTATTATTCCACTTTTTGTGCTTCCAATAATCATCTTTCTGATGTCAAAGCCCAGACATGTGGGTTCATTTGCCTTAACACAACCTTTTATGAGACATATTATTCTCTTATCTCTTTCAAACTATAAATCTCGAAGAAGGTCGAAACGTTGTTCGCTCTTCTATGTAAAATATTTTCTCAACCCAAACGAGCCGTTTTGCATATATATTTCTCTACAAGTGGGTTTTCTCGATATCACTGGATAAGTACATCGTGATATGTTTGTTTTGTTTTCAGTTTTTCGGAAAGTTACACAAGGGCTACCTGCAATAGCCGCCCCTTCTTCAATAGTAGAAGAGTGGAGGGAGGGAAGTTAGTTATCACCTCACAGTGCCAACTACATAACGAAGAAGACCTTCTCGTGGTTTATGACGCTTCCATACATCGTACTGCACAAACCAGTTTTCCTTTGTTCATAAAGTTAAATAGTCAAGTTTCATTTTCTCAATCATTAAACAACTTTCCGTGATTACTTCCTCTTTCATTTAATTGAGTCACTAATTATTAAGAGATTGACGTAAAACTAATTACCATGAGGACATCGAAAAGTCTGTACCGAGAGGTCTTGTGAATGTCTCTGGAATCTTGAATACTCTCAGTACACGTTATAAGTATTAATGCTCACACTCAAATTCACAAAAAAAGATGATAATTATGGAGTACCTCTTGAGTTTTTTTTCTCTGATAAAAATTTAGTCCTGGAAAATACTTTTACTTTCCATGTAAGATTTTCGAGTAACAAAAACCTAACAATGATGAAATGCAGAAATATATTAAATCTATCGTTTTGGAAAAGTGTGTGGACATCTGTGAACATCGATCAAGCCCCTTTCAGCTATGACCAGTTCCAGCTTTGTCTAGAAAGCAGAAACAATACATTCACGATACCTAATTGCACAGTTAAGTGCCCCAAGTCAAAATTACAATCTGCCTCGAGGGCAGCACAGGGTGTAAGTTCGGCCTTTCTATTTGATATAGGTTAGCTAAAAAAGTGAAGAAGACCTTCTCGTGGTTTATGACGCATCCATTCATCGTACTGCACAAAGCAGTTTTCCCTTGTTCATAGAATTAAAAAGTCATGTTTTATTTTCTCAATCATTAAATAACTTTTCGTGACTACATCCTTATTCCTTCAAAAGAGTCTCTAGGTATTAAAAGGAGGTTCATGAGAAATTGACGTTAAACTACTTACCATGAGGACATAGAAAAGTCTGTATCGATAGGTCTTGTGTAAGTCCCTGGAATCTTGAATACTCTCTGTTCACGTTATAAGTATTAATGCTCCCACTCAAATTCACAAGGAAAGATGATAATTGTGTAGTACCTCTTGAGGTTTTTCTCTGATAAAAAATTAGACCTGGAAAAAACTTTTACTTTGCATGTAAGATTTTCGAGTAACAAAAAACCTAACAATGATGAAACACAGAAATATGTTAAATATATCGTATTGGAAGAGTGTGTGGACATCTGTGAACATCGATCAAGCCCCTTTCAGCTATGACCAGTTCCAGCTTTGCCTAGAAAGCAGAAACAATACATTCACGATACCTAATTGCACAGTTAAGTGCCCCAAGTCAAAATTACAGTCTGCCTCGAAGGCGTTTCAGGGTGTAAGTTTGGCCTTTCTATTTGATATAGGTTAGCTAAAATAGTGAAGAAGACCTTCTCGTGGTTTATGACGCTTCCATACATCGTACTGCACAAAGCAGTTTTCCCTTGTTCATAGAATTAAAAAGTCATGTTTTATTTTCTCAATCATTAAATAACTTTTCGTGACTACATCCTTATTTCTTTAATAGAGTCTCTAGGTATTAAAAGAAGGTTCTTGAGAAATTGACGTTAAACTACTTACCATGAGGACATCGAAAAGGCTGTATAGACAGGTCTTGTGTATGTCCCTGGATCTTGAATACGTTATAAATATTAAAGCTCACACTCAAATTCACAAAGAAAGATGATAATTGTGGAGGACCTGTTGAGTTGATTTCTCTGATAAAAAATTAGACCTGGAAAAAACTTTTACTTTGCATGTAACATTTTCGAGTAACAAAAACCTTACAATGATGAAATGCAGAAATATGTTAAATCTATCGTTTTGGAAAAGTGTGTGGACATCTGTGAACATCGATCAAGCCCCTTTCAGCTATGACCAGTTCCAGCTTTGTCTAGAAAGCAGAAACAATACATTCACGATACCTAATTGCACAGTTAAGTGCCCCAAGTCAAAATTACAGTCTGCCTCGAAGGCGTTTCAGGGTGTAAGTTTGGCCTTTCTATTTGATATAGGTTAGCTAAAATAGTGAAGAAGACCTTCTCGAGGTTTATGACGCTTCCATACATCGTACTGCACAAAGCAGTTTTCCCTTGTTCATAGAATTAAAAAGTCATGTTTTATTTTCTCAATCATTAAATAACTTTTCGTGATTACTTCCTATTCATTTAATTGAGTCACTAAGTATTAAAAGAAGGTTCATAAACGATTCACGTAAAACAACTTACCATGAGGACATAGAGAAGTCTGTACCTACAGGTCTTGTGTATGTTCCTGGAATCTTGAATACTCTCAGTACACGTTATAAGTATTAATGCTCACACTCAAATTCACAAAGAAAGATGATAATTGTGGAGTACCTCTTGAGTTTTTTCTCTGATAAAAAATTAGACCTGGAAAAAACTTTTACTTTGCATGTAACATTTTCGAGTAACAAAACCTAACAATGATGAAATGCAGAAATATGTTAAATCTATCGTTTTGGAAAAGTGTGTGGACATCTGTGAACATCGATCAAGCCCCTTTCAGCTATGACCAGTTCCAGCTTTGTCTAGAAAGCAGAAACAATACATTCACGATACCTAATTGCACAGTTAAGTGCCCCAAGTCAAAATTACAGTCTGCCTCGAAGGCGTTTCAGGGTGTAAGTTTGGCCTTTCTATTTGATATAGGTTAGCTAAAATAGTGAAGAAGACCTTCTCTTGGTTTATGACGCTTCCATACATCGTACTGCACAAAGCAGTTTTCCCTTGTTCATAGAATTAAAAAGTCATGTTTTATTTTCTCAATCATTAAATAACTTTTCGTGATTACTTCCCTATTCATTTAATTGAGTCACTAAGTATTAAAAGAAGGTTCATAAACGATTCACGTAAAACAACTTACCATGAGGACATAGAGAAGTCTGTACCTACAGGTCTTGTGTATGTTCCTGGAATCTTGAATACTCTCAGTACACGTTATAAGTATTAATGCTCACACTCAAATTCACAAAGAAAGATGATAATTGTGGAGTACCTCTTGAGTTTTTTTCTCTGATAAAAAATTAGACCTGGAAAAAAACTTTTACTTTGCATGTAACATTTTCGAGTAACAAAAACCTTACAATGATGAAATGCAGAAATATGTTAAATCTATCGTTTTGGAAAAGTGTGTGGACATCTTTGAACATCGATCAAGCCCCTTTCAGCTATGACCAGTTCCAGCTTTGTCTAGAAAGCAGAAACAATACATTCACGATACCTAATTGCACAGTTAAGTGCCCCAAGTCAAAATTACAGTCTGCCTCGAAGGCGTTTCAGGGTGTAAGTTTGGCCTTTCTATTTGATATAGGTTAGCTAAAATAGTGAAGAAGACCTTCTCTTGGTTTATGACGCTTCCATACATCGTACTGCACAAAGCAGTTTTCCCTTGTTCATAGAATTAAAAAGTCATGTTTTATTTTCTCAATCATTAAATAACTTTTCGTGATTACTTCCCTATTCATTTAATTGAGTCACTAAGTATTAAAAGAAAGTTCATAAACGATTCACGTAAAACAACTTACCATGAGGACATAGAGAAGTCTGTACCTACAGGTCTTGTGTATGTTCCTGGAATCTTGAATACTCTCAGTACACGTAATAAGTATTAATGCTCACACTCAAATTCACAAAGAAAGATGATAATTGTGGAGTACCTCTTGAGTTTTTTCTCTGATAAAAAATTAGACCTGGAAAAAAACTTTTACTTTGCATGTAACATTTTCGAGTAACAAAACCTAACAATGATGAAATGCAGAAATATGTTAAATCTATCGTTTTGGAAAAGTGTGTGGACATCTGTGAACATCGATCAAGCCCCTTTCAGCTATGACCAGTTCCAGCTTTGTCTAGAAAGCAGAAACAATACATTCACGATACCTAATTGCACAGTTAAGTGCCCCAAGTCAAAATTACAGTCTGCCTCGAAGGCGTTTCAGGGTGTAAGTTTGGCCTTTCTATTTGATATAGGTTAGCTAAAATAGTGAAGAAGACCTTCTCGGGGTTTATGACGCTTCCATACATCGTACTGCACAAAGCAGTTTTCCCTTGTTCATAGAATTAAAAAGTCATGTTTTATTTTCTCAATCATTAAATAACTTTTCGTGATTACTTCCTTATTCATTTAATTGAGTCACTAAGTATTAAAAGAAGGTTCATAAACGATTCACGTAAAACAACTTACCATGAGGACATCGAAAAGGCTGTATCGACAGGTCTTGTGTATGTTCCTGGAATCTTGAATACTCTCAGTACACGTAATAAGTATTAATGCTCACACTCAAATTCACAAAGAAAGATGATAATTGTGGAGGTACCTCTTGAGTTTTTTCTCTGATAAAAAATTAGACCTGGAAAAAAACTTTTACTTTGCATGTAACATTTTCGAGTAACAAAAACGTAACAATGATGAAATGCAGAAATATGTTAAATCTATCGTTTTGGAAAAGTGTGTGGACATCTGTGAACATCGATCAAGCCCCTTTCAGCTATGACCAGTTCCAGCTTTGTCTAGAAAGCAGAAACAATACATTCACGATACCTAATTGCACAGTTAAGTGCCCCAAGTCAAAATTACAGTCTGCCTCGAAGGCGTTTCAGGGTGTAAGTTTGGCCTTTCTATTTGATATAGGTTAGCTAAAATAGTGAAGAAGACCTTCTCGGGGTTTATGACGCTTCCATACATCGTACTGCACAAAGCAGTTTTCCCTTGTTCATAGAATTAAAAAGTCATGTTTTATTTTCTCAATCATTAAATAACTTTTCGTGATTACTTCCCTATTCATTTAATTGAGTCACTAAGTATTAAAAGAAGGTTCATAAACGATTCACGTAAAACAACTTACCATGAGGACATAGAGAAGTCTGTACCTACAGGTCTTGTGTATGTTCCTGGAATCTTGAATACTCTCAGTACACGTTATAAGTATTAATGCTCACACTCAAATTCACAAAGAAAGATGATAATTGTGGAGTACCTCTTGAGTTTTTTCTCTGATAAAAAATTAGACCTGGAAAAAAACTTTTACTTTGCATGTAACATTTTCGAGTAACAAAAACGTAACAATGATGAAATGCAGAAATATGTTAAATCTATCGTTTTGGAAAAGTGTGTGGACATCTGTGAACATCGATCAAGCCCCTTTCAGCTATGACCAGTTCCAGCTTTGTCTAGAAAGCAGAAACAATACATTCACGATACCTAATTGCACAGTTAAGTGCCCCAAGTCAAAATTACAGTCTGCCTCGAAGGCGTTTCAGGGTGTAAGTTTGGCCTTTCTATTTGATATAGGTTAGCTAAAATAGTGAAGAAGACCTTCTCGGGTTTATGACGCTTCCATACATCGTACTGCACAAAGCAGTTTTCCCTTGTTCATAGAATTAAAAAGTCATGTTTTATTTTCTCAATCATTAAATAACTTTTCGTGATTACTTCCCTATTCATTTAATTGAGTCACTAAGTATTAAAAGAAGGTTCATAAACGATTCACGTAAAACAACTTACCATGAGGACATAGAGAAGTCTGTACCTACAGGTCTTGTGTATGTTCCTGGAATCTTGAATACTCTCAGTACACGTTATAAGTATTAATGCTCACACTCAAATTCACAAAGAAAGATGATAATTGTGGAGTACCTCTTGAGTTTTTTCTCTGATAAAAAATTTCAGCTGGAAAAAAACTTTTACTTGGCATGTAACATTTTCGAGTAACAAAAACCTTACAATGATGAAATGAAGAAATATGTTAAATCTATCGTTTTGGAAAAGTGTGTGGACATCTTTGAACATCGATCAAGCCCCTTTCAGCTATGACCAGTTCCAGCTTTGTCTAGAAAGCAGAAACAATACATTCACGATACCTAATTGCACAGTTAAGTGCCCCAAGTCAAAATTACAGTCTGCCTCGAAGGCGTTTCAGGGTGTAAGTTTGGCCTTTCTATTTGATATAGGTTAGCTAAAATAGTGAAGAAGACCTTCTCGGGGTTTATGACGCTTCCATACATCGTACTGCACAAAGCAGTTTTCCCTTGTTCATAGAATTAAAAAGTCATGTTTTATTTTCTCAATCATTAAATAACTTTTCGTGATTACTTCCCTATTCATTTAATTGAGTCACTAAGTATTAAAAGAAAGTTCATAAACGATTCACGTAAAACAACTTACCATGAGGACATAGAGAAGTCTGTACCTACAGGTCTTGTGTATGTTCCTGGAATCTTGAATACTCTCAGTACACGTTATAAGTATTAATGCTCACACTCAAATTCACAAAGAAAGATGATAATTGTGGAGTACCTCTTGAGTTTTTTCTCTGATAAAAAATTAGACCTGGAAAAAACTTTTACTTTGCATGTAACATTTTCGAGTAACAAAACCTAACAATGATGAAATGCAGAAATATGTTAAATCTATCGTTTTGGAAAAGTGTGTGGACATCTGTGAACATCGATCAAGCCCCTTTCAGCTATGACCAGTTCCAGCTTTGTCTAGAAAGCAGAAACAATACATTCACGATACCTAATTGCACAGTTAAGTGCCCCAAGTCAAAATTACAGTCTGCCTCGAAGGCGTTTCAGGGTGTAAGTTTGGCCTTTCTATTTGATATAGGTTAGCTAAAATAGTGAAGAAGACCTTCTCGGGGTTTATGACGCTTCCATACATCGTACTGCACAAAGCAGTTTTCCCTTGTTCATAGAATTAAAAAGTCATGTTTTATTTTCTCAATCATTAAATAACTTTTCGTGATTACTTCCTTATTCATTTAATTGAGTCACTAAGTATTAAAAGAAGGTTCATAAACGATTCACGTAAAACAACTTACCATGAGGACATAGAGAAGTCTGTACCTACAGGTCTTGTGTATGTTCCTGGAATCTTGAATACTCTCAGTACACGTTATAAGTATTAATGCTCACACTCAAATTCACAAAGAAAGATGATAATTGTGGAGTACCTCTTGAGTTTTTTTCTCTGATAAAAAATTTCAGCTGGAAAAAAACTTTTACTTCGCATGTAACATTTTCGAGTAACAAAAACCTTACAATGATGAAATGAAGAAATATGTTAAATCTATCGTTTTGGAAAAGTGTGTGGACATCTTTGAACATCGATCAAGCCCCTTTCAGCTATGACCAGTTCCAGCTTTGTCTAGAAAGCAGAAACAATACATTCACGATACCTAATTGCACAGTTAAGTGCCCCAAGTCAAAATTACAGTCTGCCTCGAAGGCGTTTCAGGGTGTAAGTTTGGCCTTTCTATTTGATATAGGTTAGCTAAAATAGTGAAGAAGACCTTCTCGGGTTTATGACGCTTCCATACATCGTACTGCACAAAGCAGTTTTCCCTTGTTCATAGAATTAAAAAGTCATGTTTTATTTTCTCAATCATTAAATAACTTTTCGTGATTACTTCCCTATTCATTTAATTGAGTCACTAAGTATTAAAAGAAAGTTCATAAACGATTCACGTAAAACAACTTACCATGAGGACATAGAGAAGTCTGTACCTACAGGTCTTGTGTATGTTCCTGGAATCTTGAATACTCTCAGTACACGTTATAAGTATTAATGCTCACACTCAAATTCACAAAGAAAGATGATAATTGTGGAGTACCTCTTGAGTTTTTTTCTCTGATAAAAAATTAGACCTGGAAAAAACTTTTACTTTGCATGTAACATTTTCGAGTAACAAAACCTAACAATGATGAAATGAAGAAATATGTTAAATCTATCGTTTTGGAAAAGTGTGTGGACATCTTTGAACATCGATCAAGCCCCTTTCAGCTATGACCAGTTCCAGCTTTGTCTAGAAAGCAGAAACAATACATTCACGATACCTAATTGCACAGTTAAGTGCCCCAAGTCAAAATTACAGTCTGCCTCGAAGGCGTTTCAGGGTGTAAGTTTGGCCTTTCTATTTGATATAGGTTAGCTAAAATAGTGAAGAAGACCTTCTCGGGGTTTATGACGCTTCCATACATCGTACTGCACAAAGCAGTTTTCCCTTGTTCATAGAATTAAAAAGTCATGTTTTATTTTCTCAATCATTAAATAACTTTTCGTGATTACTTCCCTATTCATTTAATTGAGTCACTAAGTATTAAAAGAAAGTTCATAAACGATTCACGTAAAACAACTTACCATGAGGACATAGAGAAGTCTGTACCTACAGGTCTTGTGTATGTTCCTGGAATCTTGAATACTCTCAGTACACGTTATAAGTATTAATGCTCACACTCAAATTCACAAAGAAAGATGATAATTGTGGAGTACCTCTTGAGTTTTTTTCTCTGATAAAAAATTAGACCTGGAAAAAAACTTTTACTTTGCATGTAACATTTTCGAGTAACAAAACCTAACAATGATGAAATGCAGAAATATGTTAAATCTATCGTTTTGGAAAAGTGTGTGGACATCTGTGAACATCGATCAAGCCCCTTTCAGCTATGACCAGTTCCAGCTTTGTCTAGAAAGCAGAAACAATACATTCACGATACCTAATTGCACAGTTAAGTGCCCCAAGTCAAAATTACAGTCTGCCTCGAAGGCGTTTCAGGGTGTAAGTTTGGCCTTTCTATTTGATATAGGTTAGCTAAAATAGTGAAGAAGACCTTCTCGGGGTTTATGACGCTTCCATACATCGTACTGCACAAAGCAGTTTTCCCTTGTTCATAGAATTAAAAAGTCATGTTTTATTTTCTCAATCATTAAATAACTTTTCGTGATTACTTCCTATTCATTTAATTGAGTCACTAAGTATTAAAAGAAGGTTCATAAACGATTCACGTAAAACAACTTACCATGAGGACATAGAGAAGTCTGTACCTACAGGTCTTGTGTATGTTCCTGGAATCTTGAATACTCTCAGTACACGTTATAAGTATTAATGCTCACACTCAAATTCACAAAGAAAGATGATAATTGTGGAGTACCTCTTGAGTTTTTTTCTCTGATAAAAAATTAGACCTGGAAAAAACTTTTACTTTGCATGTAACATTTTCGAGTAACAAAACCTAACAATGATGAAATGCAGAAATATGTTAAATCTATCGTTTTGGAAAAGTGTGTGGACATCTGTGAACATCGATCAAGCCCCTTTCAGCTATGACCAGTTCCAGCTTTGTCTAGAAAGCAGAAACAATACATTCACGATACCTAATTGCACAGTTAAGTGCCCCAAGTCAAAATTACAGTCTGCCTCGAAGGCGTTTCAGGGTGTAAGTTTGGCCTTTCTATTTGATATAGGTTAGCTAAAATAGTGAAGAAGACCTTCTCGGGGTTTATGACGCTTCCATACATCGTACTGCACAAAGCAGTTTTCCCTTGTTCATAGAATTAAAAAGTCATGTTTTATTTTCTCAATCATTAAATAACTTTTCGTGATTACTTCCCTATTCATTTAATTGAGTCACTAAGTATTAAAAGAAAGTTCATAAACGATTCACGTAAAACAACTTACCATGAGGACATAGAGAAGTCTGTACCTACAGGTCTTGTGTATGTTCCTGGAATCTTGAATACTCTCAGTACACGTTATAAGTATTAATGCTCACACTCAAATTCACAAAGAAAGATGATAATTGTGGAGTACCTCTTGAGTTTTTTTCTCTGATAAAAAATTTCAGCTGGAAAAAAACTTTTACTTGGCATGTAACATTTTCGAGTAACAAAAACCTTACAATGATGAAATGAAGAAATATGTTAAATCTATCGTTTTGGAAAAGTGTGTGGACATCTTTGAACATCGATCAAGCCCCTTTCAGCTATGACCAGTTCCAGCTTTGTCTAGAAAGCAGAAACAATACATTCACGATACCTAATTGCACAGTTAAGTGCCCCAAGTCAAAATTACAGTCTGCCTCGAAGGCGTTTCAGGGTGTAAGTTTGGCCTTTCTATTTGATATAGGTTAGCTAAAATAGTGAAGAAGACCTTCTCGGGGTTTATGACGCTTCCATACATCGTACTGCACAAAGCAGTTTTCCCTTGTTCATAGAATTAAAAAGTCATGTTTTATTTTCTCAATCATTAAATAACTTTTCGTGATTACTTCCCTATTCATTTAATTGAGTCACTAAGTATTAAAAGAAAGTTCATAAACGATTCACGTAAAACAACTTACCATGAGGACATAGAGAAGTCTGTACCTACAGGTCTTGTGTATGTTCCTGGAATCTTGAATACTCTCAGTACACGTTATAAGTATTAATGCTCACACTCAAATTCACAAAGAAAGATGATAATTGTGGAGTACCTCTTGAGTTTTTTTCTCTGATAAAAAATTAGACCTGGAAAAAAACTTTTACTTTGCATGTAACATTTTCGAGTAACAAAAACGTAACAATGATGAAATGCAGAAATATGTTAAATCTATCGTTTTGGAAAAGTGTGTGGACATCTGTGAACATCGATCAAGCCCCTTTCAGCTATGACCAGTTCCAGCTTTGTCTAGAAAGCAGAAACAATACATTCACGATACCTAATTGCACAGTTAAGTGCCCCAAGTCAAAATTAGAATCTGCCTCGAGGGCAGTACAGGGTGTAAGTTTGGCCTTTCTATTTAATATAGGTTAGCTAAAATAGTGAAGAAGACCTTCTCTTGGTTTATGACGCTTCCATACATCGTACTGCACAAAGCAGTTTTCCCTTGTTCATAGAATTAAAAAGTCATGTTTTATTTTCTCAATCATTAAATAACTTTTCGTGATTACTTCCTATTCATTTAATTGAGTCACTAAGTATTAAAAGAAGGTTCATAAACGATTCACGTAAAACAACTTACCATGAGGACATAGAGAAGTCTGTACCTACAGGTCTTGTGTATGTTCCTGGAATCTTGAATACTCTCAGTACACGTTATAAGTATTAATGCTCACACTCAAATTCACAAAGAAAGATGATAATTGTGGAGTACCTCTTGAGTTTTTTCTCTGATAAAAAATTAGAGCTGGAAAAAACTTTTACTTTGCATGTAACATTTTCGAGTAACAAAACCTTACAATGATGAAATGAAGAAATATGTTAAATCTATCGTTTTGGAAAAGTGTGTGGACATCTGTGAACATCGATCAAGCCCCTTTCAGCTATGACCAGTTCCAGCTTTGTCTAGAAAGCAGAAACAATACATTCACGATACCTAATTGCACAGTTAAGTGCCCCAAGTCAAAATTACAGTCTGCCTCGAAGGCGTTTCAGGGTGTAAGTTTGGCCTTTCTATTTGATATAGGTTAGCTAAAATAGTGAAGAAGACCTTCTCGGGGTTTATGACGCTTCCATACATCGTACTGCACAAAGCAGTTTTCCCTTGTTCATAGAATTAAAAAGTCATGTTTTATTTTCTCAATCATTAAATAACTTTTCGTGATTACTTCCTATTCATTTAATTGAGTCACTAAGTATTAAAAGAAGGTTCATAAACGATTCACGTAAAACAACTTACCATGAGGACATAGAGAAGTCTGTACCTACAGGTCTTGTGTATGTTCCTGGAATCTTGAATACTCTCAGTACACGTTATAAGTATTAATGCTCACACTCAAATTCACAAAGAAAGATGATAATTGTGGAGTACCTCTTGAGTTTTTTTCTCTGATAAAAAATTCACCTGGAAAAAACTTTTACTTTGCATGTAACATTTTCGAGTAACAAAACCTAACAATGATGAAATGCAGAAATATGTTAAATCTATCGTTTTGGAAAAGTGTGTGGACATCTGTGAACATCGATCAAGCCCCTTTCAGCTATGACCAGTTCCAGCTTTGTCTAGAAAGCAGAAACAATACATTCACGATACCTAATTGCACAGTTAAGTGCCCCAAGTCAAAATTACAGTCTGCCTCGAAGGCGTTTCAGGGTGTAAGTTTGGCCTTTCTATTTGATATAGGTTAGCTAAAATAGTGAAGAAGACCTTCTCGGGGTTTATGACGCTTCCATACATCGTACTGCACAAAGCAGTTTTCCCTTGTTCATAGAATTAAAAAGTCATGTTTTATTTTCTCAATCATTAAATAACTTTTCGTGATTACTTCCTATTCATTTAATTGAGTCACTAAGTATTAAAAGAAAGTTCATAAACGATTCACGTAAAACAACTTACCATGAGGACATAGAGAAGTCTGTACCTACAGGTCTTGTGTATGTTCCTGGAATCTTGAATACTCTCAGTACACGTTATAAGTATTAATGCTCACACTCAAATTCACAAAGAAAGATGATAATTGTGGAGTACCTCTTGAGTTTTTTCTCTGATAAAAAATTAGACCTGGAAAAAACTTTTACTTTGCATGTAACATTTTCGAGTAACAAAACCTAACAATGATGAAATGCAGAAATATGTTAAATCTATCGTTTTGGAAAAGTGTGTGGACATCTGTGAACATCGATCAAGCCCCTTTCAGCTATGACCAGTTCCAGCTTTGTCTAGAAAGCAGAAACAATACATTCACGATACCTAATTGCACAGTTAAGTGCCCCAAGTCAAAATTACAGTCTGCCTCGAAGGCGTTTCAGGGTGTAAGTTTGGCCTTTCTATTTGATATAGGTTAGCTAAAATAGTGAAGAAGACCTTCTCTTGGTTTATGACGCTTCCATACATCGTACTGCACAAAGCAGTTTTCCCTTGTTCATAGAATTAAAAAGTCATGTTTTATTTTCTCAATCATTAAATAACTTTTCGTGATTACTTCCTATTCATTTAATTGAGTCACTAAGTATTAAAAGAAGGTTCATAAACGATTCACGTAAAACAACTTACCATGAGGACATAGAGAAGTCTGTACCTACAGGTCTTGTGTATGTTCCTGGAATCTTGAATACTCTCAGTACACGTTATAAGTATTAATGCTCACACTCAAATTCACAAAGAAAGATGATAATTGTGGAGTACCTCTTGAGTTTTTTTCTCTGATAAAAAATTAGACCTGGAAAAAAACTTTTACTTTGCATGTAACATTTTCGAGTAACAAAAACCTTACAATGATGAAATGAAGAAATATGTTAAATCTATCGTTTTGGAAAAGTGTGTGGACATCTTTGAACATCGATCAAGCCCCTTTCAGCTATGACCAGTTCCAGCTTTGTCTAGAAAGCAGAAACAATACATTCACGATACCTAATTGCACAGTTAAGTGCCCCAAGTCAAAATTACAGTCTGCCTCGAAGGCGTTTCAGGGTGTAAGTTTGGCCTTTCTATTTGATATAGGTTAGCTAAAATAGTGAAGAAGACCTTCTCGGGGTTTATGACGCTTCCATACATCGTACTGCACAAAGCAGTTTTCCCTTGTTCATAGAATTAAAAAGTCATGTTTTATTTTCTCAATCATTAAATAACTTTTCGTGATTACTTCCTATTCATTTAATTGAGTCACTAAGTATTAAAAGAAGGTTCATAAACGATTCACGTAAAACAACTTACCATGAGGACATAGAGAAGTCTGTACCTACAGGTCTTGTGTATGTTCCTGGAATCTTGAATACTCTCAGTACACGTTATAAGTATTAATGCTCACACTCAAATTCACAAAGAAAGATGATAATTGTGGAGTACCTCTTGAGTTTTTTTCTCTGATAAAAAAATTTCACCTGGAAAAAACTTTTACTTTGCATGTAACATTTTCGAGTAACAAAACCTAACAATGATGAAATGCAGAAATATGTTAAATCTATCGTTTTGGAAAAGTGTGTGGACATCTTTGAACATCGATCAAGCCCCTTTCAGCTATGACCAGTTCCAGCTTTGTCTAGAAAGCAGAAACAATACATTCACGATACCTAATTGCACAGTTAAGTGCCCCAAGTCAAAATTACAGTCTGCCTCGAAGGCGTTTCAGGGTGTAAGTTTGGCCTTTCTATTTGATATAGGTTAGCTAAAATAGTGAAGAAGACCTTCTCGTGGTTTATGACGCTTCCATACATCGTACTGCACAAAGCAGTTTTCCCTTGTTCATAGAATTAAAAAGTCATGTTTTATTTTCTCAATCATTAAATAACTTTTCGTGATTACTTCCCTATTCATTTAATTGAGTCACTAAGTATTAAAAGAAAGTTCATAAACGATTCACGTAAAACAACTTACCATGAGGACATAGAGAAGTCTGTACCTACAGGTCTTGTGTATGTTCCTGGAATCTTGAATACTCTCAGTACACGTTATAAGTATTAATGCTCACACTCAAATTCACAAAGAAAGATGATAATTGTGGAGTACCTCTTGAGTTTTTTTCTCTGATAAAAAATTAGACCTGGAAAAAAACTTTTACTTTGCATGTAACATTTTCGAGTAACAAAAACGTAACAATGATGAAATGCAGAAATATGTTAAATCTATCGTTTTGGAAAAGTGTGTGGACATCTGTGAACATCGATCAAGCCCCTTTCAGCTATGACCAGTTCCAGCTTTGTCTAGAAAGCAGAAACAATACATTCACGATACCTAATTGCACAGTTAAGTGCCCCAAGTCAAAATTACAGTCTGCCTCGAAGGCGTTTCAGGGTGTAAGTTTGGCCTTTCTATTTGATATAGGTTAGCTAAAATAGTGAAGAAGACCTTCTCGGGTTTATGACGCTTCCATACATCGTACTGCACAAAGCAGTTTTCCCTTGTTCATAGAATTAAAAAGTCATGTTTTATTTTCTCAATCATTAAATAACTTTTCGTGATTACTTCCCTATTCATTTAATTGAGTCACTAAGTATTAAAAGAAGGTTCATAAACGATTCACGTAAAACAACTTACCATGAGGACATAGAGAAGTCTGTACCTACAGGTCTTGTGTATGTTCCTGGAATCTTGAATACTCTCAGTACACGTTATAAGTATTAATGCTCACACTCAAATTCACAAAGAAAGATGATAATTGTGGAGTACCTCTTGAGTTTTTTCTCTGATAAAAAATTCAGCTGGAAAAAACTTTTACTTTGCATGTAACATTTTCGAGTAACAAAAACCTTACAATGATGAAATGAAGAAATATGTTAAATCTATCGTTTTGGAAAAGTGTGTGGACATCTTTGAACATCGATCAAGCCCCTTTCAGCTATGACCAGTTCCAGCTTTGTCTAGAAAGCAGAAACAATACATTCACGATACCTAATTGCACAGTTAAGTGCCCCAAGTCAAAATTACAGTCTGCCTCGAAGGCGTTTCAGGGTGTAAGTTTGGCCTTTCTATTTGATATAGGTTAGCTAAAATAGTGAAGAAGACCTTCTCGGGGTTTATGACGCTTCCATACATCGTACTGCACAAAGCAGTTTTCCCTTGTTCATAGAATTAAAAAGTCATGTTTTATTTTCTCAATCATTAAATAACTTTTCGTGATTACTTCCCTATTCATTTAATTGAGTCACTAAGTATTAAAAGAAAGTTCATAAACGATTCACGTAAAACAACTTACCATGAGGACATAGAGAAGTCTGTACCTACAGGTCTTGTGTATGTTCCTGGAATCTTGAATACTCTCAGTACACGTTATAAGTATTAATGCTCACACTCAAATTCACAAAGAAAGATGATAATTGTGGAGTACCTCTTGAGTTTTTTTCTCTGATAAAAAATTAGACCTGGAAAAAACTTTTACTTTGCATGTAACATTTTCGAGTAACAAAACCTAACAATGATGAAATGCAGAAATATGTTAAATCTATCGTTTTGGAAAAGTGTGTGGACATCTGTGAACATCGATCAAGCCCCTTTCAGCTATGACCAGTTCCAGCTTTGTCTAGAAAGCAGAAACAATACATTCACGATACCTAATTGCACAGTTAAGTGCCCCAAGTCAAAATTACAGTCTGCCTCGAAGGCGTTTCAGGGTGTAAGTTTGGCCTTTCTATTTGATATAGGTTAGCTAAAATAGTGAAGAAGACCTTCTCGGGGTTTATGACGCTTCCATACATCGTACTGCACAAAGCAGTTTTCCCTTGTTCATAGAATTAAAAAGTCATGTTTTATTTTCTCAATCATTAAATAACTTTTCGTGATTACTTCCTATTCATTTAATTGAGTCACTAAGTATTAAAAGAAGGTTCATAAACGATTCACGTAAAACAACTTACCATGAGGACATAGAGAAGTCTGTACCTACAGGTCTTGTGTATGTTCCTGGAATCTTGAATACTCTCAGTACACGTTATAAGTATTAATGCTCACACTCAAATTCACAAAGAAAGATGATAATTGTGGAGTACCTCTTGAGTTTTTTTCTCTGATAAAAAATTAGACCTGGAAAAAACTTTTACTTTGCATGTAACATTTTCGAGTAACAAAACCTAACAATGATGAAATGCAGAAATATGTTAAATCTATCGTTTTGGAAAAGTGTGTGGACATCTGTGAACATCGATCAAGCCCCTTTCAGCTATGACCAGTTCCAGCTTTGTCTAGAAAGCAGAAACAATACATTCACGATACCTAATTGCACAGTTAAGTGCCCCAAGTCAAAATTACAGTCTGCCTCGAAGGCGTTTCAGGGTGTAAGTTTGGCCTTTCTATTTGATATAGGTTAGCTAAAATAGTGAAGAAGACCTTCTCGGGGTTTATGACGCTTCCATACATCGTACTGCACAAAGCAGTTTTCCCTTGTTCATAGAATTAAAAAGTCATGTTTTATTTTCTCAATCATTAAATAACTTTTCGTGATTACTTCCTATTCATTTAATTGAGTCACTAAGTATTAAAAGAAGGTTCATAAACGATTCACGTAAAACAACTTACCATGAGGACATAGAGAAGTCTGTACCTACAGGTCTTGTGTATGTTCCTGGAATCTTGAATACTCTCAGTACACGTTATAAGTATTAATGCTCACACTCAAATTCACAAAGAAAGATGATAATTGTGGAGTACCTCTTGAGTTTTTTTCTCTGATAAAAATTTCAGCTGGAAAAAACTTTTACTTTGCATGTAACATTTTCGAGTAACAAAAACCTTACAATGATGAAATGAAGAAATATGTTAAATCTATCGTTTTGGAAAAGTGTGTGGACATCTTTGAACATCGATCAAGCCCCTTTCAGCTATGACCAGTTCCAGCTTTGTCTAGAAAGCAGAAACAATACATTCACGATACCTAATTGCACAGTTAAGTGCCCCAAGTCAAAATTACAGTCTGCCTCGAAGGCGTTTCAGGGTGTAAGTTTGGCCTTTCTATTTGATATAGGTTAGCTAAAATAGTGAAGAAGACCTTCTCGGGTTTATGACGCTTCCATACATCGTACTGCACAAAGCAGTTTTCCCTTGTTCATAGAATTAAAAAGTCATGTTTTATTTTCTCAATCATTAAATAACTTTTCGTGATTACTTCCCTATTCATTTAATTGAGTCACTAAGTATTAAAAGAAAGTTCATAAACGATTCACGTAAAACAACTTACCATGAGGACATAGAGAAGTCTGTACCTACAGGTCTTGTGTATGTTCCTGGAATCTTGAATACTCTCAGTACACGTTATAAGTATTAATGCTCACACTCAAATTCACAAAGAAAGATGATAATTGTGGAGTACCTCTTGAGTTTTTTCTCTGATAAAAAATTAGACCTGGAAAAAACTTTACTTTGCATGTAACATTTTCGAGTAACAAAACCTAACAATGATGAAATGCAGAAATATGTTAAATCTATCGTTTTGGAAAAGTGTGTGGACATCTGTGAACATCGATCAAGCCCCTTTCAGCTATGACCAGTTCCAGCTTTGTCTAGAAAGCAGAAACAATACATTCACGATACCTAATTGCACAGTTAAGTGCCCCAAGTCAAAATTACAGTCTGCCTCGAAGGCGTTTCAGGGTGTAAGTTTGGCCTTTCTATTTGATATAGGTTAGCTAAAATAGTGAAGAAGACCTTCTCGGGGTTTATGACGCTTCCATACATCGTACTGCACAAAGCAGTTTTCCCTTGTTCATAGAATTAAAAAGTCATGTTTTATTTTCTCAATCATTAAATAACTTTTCGTGATTACTTCCTATTCATTTAATTGAGTCACTAAGTATTAAAAGAAGGTTCATAAACGATTCACGTAAAACAACTTACCATGAGGACATAGAGAAGTCTGTACCTACAGGTCTTGTGTATGTTCCTGGAATCTTGAATACTCTCAGTACACGTTATAAGTATTAATGCTCACACTCAAATTCACAAAGAAAGATGATAATTGTGGAGTACCTCTTGAGTTTTTTTCTCTGATAAAAAATTTCAGCTGGAAAAAAACTTTTACTTTGCATGTAACATTTTCGAGTAACAAAACCTAACAATGATGAAATGAAGAAATATGTTAAATCTATCGTTTTGGAAAAGTGTGTGGACATCTGTGAACATCGATCAAGCCCCTTTCAGCTATGACCAGTTCCAGCTTTGTCTAGAAAGCAGAAACAATACATTCACGATACCTAATTGCACAGTTAAGTGCCCCAAGTCAAAATTACAGTCTGCCTCGAAGGCGTTTCAGGGTGTAAGTTTGGCCTTTCTATTTGATATAGGTTAGCTAAAATAGTGAAGAAGACCTTCTCGGGTTTATGACGCTTCCATACATCGTACTGCACAAAGCAGTTTTCCCTTGTTCATAGAATTAAAAAGTCATGTTTTATTTTCTCAATCATTAAATAACTTTTCGTGATTACTTCCCTATTCATTTAATTGAGTCACTAAGTATTAAAAGAAAGTTCATAAACGATTCACGTAAAACAACTTACCATGAGGACATAGAGAAGTCTGTACCTACAGGTCTTGTGTATGTTCCTGGAATCTTGAATACTCTCAGTACACGTTATAAGTATTAATGCTCACACTCAAATTCACAAAGAAAGATGATAATTGTGGAGTACCTCTTGAGTTTTTTTCTCTGATAAAAAATTTCAGCTGGAAAAAAACTTTACTTTGCATGTAACATTTTCGAGTAACAAAAACCTAACAATGATGAAATGAAGAAATATGTTAAATCTATCGTTTTGGAAAAGTGTGTGGACATCTTTGAACATCGATCAAGCCCCTTTCAGCTATGACCAGTTCCAGCTTTGTCTAGAAAGCAGAAACAATACATTCACGATACCTAATTGCACAGTTAAGTGCCCCAAGTCAAAATTACAGTCTGCCTCGAAGGCGTTTCAGGGTGTAAGTTTGGCCTTTCTATTTGATATAGGTTAGCTAAAATAGTGAAGAAGACCTTCTCGGGTTTATGACGCTTCCATACATCGTACTGCACAAAGCAGTTTTCCCTTGTTCATAGAATTAAAAAGTCATGTTTTATTTTCTCAATCATTAAATAACTTTTCGTGATTACTTCCCTATTCATTTAATTGAGTCACTAAGTATTAAAAGAAAGTTCATAAACGATTCACGTAAAACAACTTACCATGAGGACATAGAGAAGTCTGTACCTACAGGTCTTGTGTATGTTCCTGGAATCTTGAATACTCTCAGTACACGTTATAAGTATTAATGCTCACACTCAAATTCACAAAGAAAGATGATAATTGTGGAGTACCTCTTGAGTTTTTTTCTCTGATAAAAAATTTCAGCTGGAAAAAACTTTACTTTGCATGTAACATTTTCGAGTAACAAAAACCTTACAATGATGAAATGAAGAAATATGTTAAATCTATCGTTTTGGAAAAGTGTGTGGACATCTTTGAACATCGATCAAGCCCCTTTCAGCTATGACCAGTTCCAGCTTTGTCTAGAAAGCAGAAACAATACATTCACGATACCTAATTGCACAGTTAAGTGCCCCAAGTCAAAATTACAGTCTGCCTCGAAGGCGTTTCAGGGTGTAAGTTTGGCCTTTCTATTTGATATAGGTTAGCTAAAATAGTGAAGAAGACCTTCTCTTGGTTTATGACGCTTCCATACATCGTACTGCACAAAGCAGTTTTCCCTTGTTCATAGAATTAAAAAGTCATGTTTTATTTTCTCAATCATTAAATAACTTTTCGTGATTACTCCCTATTCATTTAATTGAGTCACTAAGTATTAAAAGAAAGTTCATAAACGATTCACGTAAAACAACTTACCATGAGGACATAGAGAAGTCTGTACCTACAGGTCTTGTGTATGTTCCTGGAATCTTGAATACTCTCAGTACACGTTATAAGTATTAATGCTCACACTCAAATTCACAAAGAAAGATGATAATTGTGGAGTACCTCTTGAGTTTTTTTCTCTGATAAAAAATTAGACCTGGAAAAAAACTTTTACTTTGCATGTAACATTTTCGAGTAACAAAACCTAACAATGATGAAATGCAGAAATATGTTAAATCTATCGTTTTGGAAAAGTGTGTGGACATCTTGAACATCGATCAAGCCCCTTTCAGCTATGACCAGTTCCAGCTTTGTCTAGAAAGCAGAAACAATACATTCACGATACCTAATTGCACAGTTAAGTGCCCCAAGTCAAAATTACAGTCTGCCTCGAAGGCGTTTCAGGGTGTAAGTTTGGCCTTTCTATTTGATATAGGTTAGCTAAAATAGTGAAGAAGACCTTCTCGGGTTTATGACGCTTCCATACATCGTACTGCACAAAGCAGTTTTCCCTTGTTCATAGAATTAAAAGTCATGTTTTATTTTCTCAATCATTAAATAACTTTTCGTGATTACTTCCTATTCATTTAATTGAGTCACTAAGTATTAAAAGAAAGTTCATAAACGATTCACGTAAAACAACTTACCATGAGGACATAGAGAAGTCTGTACCTACAGGTCTTGTGTATGTTCCTGGAATCTTGAATACTCTCAGTACACGTTATAAGTATTAATGCTCACACTCAAATTCACAAAGAAAGATGATAATTGTGGAGTACCTCTTGAGTTTTTTTCTCTGATAAAAAATTAGACCTGGAAAAAACTTTTACTTTGCATGTAACATTTTCGAGTAAACAAAACCTAACAATGATGAAATGCAGAAATATGTTAAATCTATCGTTTTGGAAAAGTGTGTGGACATCTTTGAACATCGATCAAGCCCCTTTCAGCTATGACCAGTTCCAGCTTTGTCTAGAAAGCAGAAACAATACATTCACGATACCTAATTGCACAGTTAAGTGCCCCAAGTCAAAATTACAGTCTGCCTCGAAGGCGTTTCAGGGTGTAAGTTTGGCCTTTCTATTTGATATAGGTTAGCTAAAATAGTGAAGAAGACCTTCTCGGGTTTATGACGCTTCCATACATCGTACTGCACAAAGCAGTTTTCCCTTGTTCATAGAATTAAAAAGTCATGTTTTATTTTCTCAATCATTAAATAACTTTTCGTGATTACTTCCCTATTCATTTAATTGAGTCACTAAGTATTAAAAGAAGGTTCATAAACGATTCACGTAAAACAACTTACCATGAGGACATAGAGAAGTCTGTACCTACAGGTCTTGTGTATGTTCCTGGAATCTTGAATACCTCAGTACACGTTATAAGTATTAATGCTCACACTCAAATTCACAAAGAAAGATGATAATTGTGGAGTACCTCTTGAGTTTTTTTCTCTGATAAAAAATTAGACCTGGAAAAAACTTTACTTTGCATGTAACATTTTCGAGTAACAAAACCTAACAATGATGAAATGAAGAAATATGTTAAATCTATCGTTTTGGAAAAGTGTGTGGACATCTTTGAACATCGATCAAGCCCCTTTCAGCTATGACCAGTTCCAGCTTTGTCTAGAAAGCAGAAACAATACATTCACGATACCTAATTGCACAGTTAAGTGCCCCAAGTCAAAATTACAGTCTGCCTCGAAGGCGTTTCAGGGTGTAAGTTTGGCCTTTCTATTTGATATAGGTTAGCTAAAATAGTGAAGAAGACCTTCTCGGGGTTTATGACGCTTCCATACATCGTACTGCACAAAGCAGTTTTCCCTTGTTCATAGAATTAAAAAGTCATGTTTTATTTTCTCAATCATTAAATAACTTTTCGTGATTACTTCCCTATTCATTTAATTGAGTCACTAAGTATTAAAAGAAAGTTCATAAACGATTCACGTAAAACAACTTACCATGAGGACATAGAGAAGTCTGTACCTACAGGTCTTGTGTATGTTCCTGGAATCTTGAATACTCTCAGTACACGTTATAAGTATTAATGCTCACACTCAAATTCACAAAGAAAGATGATAATTGTGGAGTACCTCTTGAGTTTTTTTCTCTGATAAAAAATTTCAGCTGGAAAAAAACTTTTACTTGGCATGTAACATTTTCGAGTAACAAAAACCTTACAATGATGAAATGAAGAAATATGTTAAATCTATCGTTTTGGAAAAGTGTGTGGACATCTTTGAACATCGATCAAGCCCCTTTCAGCTATGACCAGTTCCAGCTTTGTCTAGAAAGCAGAAACAATACATTCACGATACCTAATTGCACAGTTAAGTGCCCCAAGTCAAAATTACAGTCTGCCTCGAAGGCGTTTCAGGGTGTAAGTTTGGCCTTTCTATTTGATATAGGTTAGCTAAAATAGTGAAGAAGACCTTCTCGGGGTTTATGACGCTTCCATACATCGTACTGCACAAAGCAGTTTTCCCTTGTTCATAGAATTAAAAAGTCATGTTTTATTTTCTCAATCATTAAATAACTTTTCGTGATTACTTCCCTATTCATTTAATTGAGTCACTAAGTATTAAAAGAAAGTTCATAAACGATTCACGTAAAACAACTTACCATGAGGACATAGAGAAGTCTGTACCTACAGGTCTTGTGTATGTTCCTGGAATCTTGAATACTCTCAGTACACGTTATAAGTATTAATGCTCACACTCAAATTCACAAAGAAAGATGATAATTGTGGAGTACCTCTTGAGTTTTTTCTCTGATAAAAAATTAGACCTGGAAAAAACTTTTACTTTGCATGTAACATTTTCGAGTAACAAAACCTAACAATGATGAAATGCAGAAATATGTTAAATCTATCGTTTTGGAAAAGTGTGTGGACATCTTTGAACATCGATCAAGCCCCTTTCAGCTATGACCAGTTCCAGCTTTGTCTAGAAAGCAGAAACAATACATTCACGATACCTAATTGCACAGTTAAGTGCCCCAAGTCAAAATTACAGTCTGCCTCGAAGGCGTTTCAGGGTGTAAGTTTGGCCTTTCTATTTGATATAGGTTAGCTAAAATAGTGAAGAAGACCTTCTCGGGTTTATGACGCTTCCATACATCGTACTGCACAAAGCAGTTTTCCCTTGTTCATAGAATTAAAAAGTCATGTTTTATTTTCTCAATCATTAAATAACTTTTCGTGATTACTTACCTATTCATTTAATTGAGTCACTAAGTATTAAAAGAAGGTTCATAAACGATTCACGTAAAACAACTTACCATGAGGACATAGAGAAGTCTGTACCTACAGGTCTTGTGTATGTTCCTGGAATCTTGAATACTCTCAGTACACGTTATAAGTATTAATGCTCACACTCAAATTCACAAAGAAAGATGATAATTGTGGAGTACCTCTTGAGTTTTTTTCTCTGATAAAAAATTTCAGCTGGAAAAAAACTTTTACTTGGCATGTAACATTTTCGAGTAACAAAAACCTTACAATGATGAAATGAAGAAATATGTTAAATCTATCGTTTTGGAAAAGTGTGTGGACATCTTTGAACATCGATCAAGCCCCTTTCAGCTATGACCAGTTCCAGCTTTGTCTAGAAAGCAGAAACAATACATTCACGATACCTAATTGCACAGTTAAGTGCCCCAAGTCAAAATTACAGTCTGCCTCGAAGGCGTTTCAGGGTGTAAGTTTGGCCTTTCTATTTGATATAGGTTAGCTAAAATAGTGAAGAAGACCTTCTCGGGGTTTATGACGCTTCCATACATCGTACTGCACAAAGCAGTTTTCCCTTGTTCATAGAATTAAAAAGTCATGTTTTATTTTCTCAATCATTAAATAACTTTTCGTGATTACTTCCTATTCATTTAATTGAGTCACTAAGTATTAAAAGAAAGTTCATAAACGATTCACGTAAAACAACTTACCATGAGGACATAGAGAAGTCTGTACCTACAGGTCTTGTGTATGTTCCTGGAATCTTGAATACTCTCAGTACACGTTATAAGTATTAATGCTCACACTCAAATTCACAAAGAAAGATGATAATTGTGGAGTACCTCTTGAGTTTTTTCTCTGATAAAAAATTAGACCTGGAAAAAACTTTACTTTGCATGTAACATTTTCGAGTAACAAAACCTAACAATGATGAAATGAAGAAATATGTTAAATCTATCGTTTTGGAAAAGTGTGTGGACATCTTTGAACATCGATCAAGCCCCTTTCAGCTATGACCAGTTCCAGCTTTGTCTAGAAAGCAGAAACAATACATTCACGATACCTAATTGCACAGTTAAGTGCCCCAAGTCAAAATTACAGTCTGCCTCGAAGGCGTTTCAGGGTGTAAGTTTGGCCTTTCTATTTGATATAGGTTAGCTAAAATAGTGAAGAAGACCTTCTCGGGTTTATGACGCTTCCATACATCGTACTGCACAAAGCAGTTTTCCCTTGTTCATAGAATTAAAAAGTCATGTTTTATTTTCTCAATCATTAAATAACTTTTCGTGATTACTTCCCTATTCATTTAATTGAGTCACTAAGTATTAAAAGAAGGTTCATAAACGATTCACGTAAAACAACTTACCATGAGGACATAGAGAAGTCTGTACCTACAGGTCTTGTGTATGTTCCTGGAATCTTGAATACTCTCAGTACACGTTATAAGTATTAATGCTCACACTCAAATTCACAAAGAAAGATGATAATTGTGGAGTACCTCTTGAGTTTTTTCTCTGATAAAAAATTAGACCTGGAAAAAACTTTTACTTTGCATGTAACATTTTCGAGTAACAAAACCTAACAATGATGAAATGCAGAAATATGTTAAATCTATCGTTTTGGAAAAGTGTGTGGACATCTGTGAACATCGATCAAGCCCCTTTCAGCTATGACCAGTTCCAGCTTTGTCTAGAAAGCAGAAACAATACATTCACGATACCTAATTGCACAGTTAAGTGCCCCAAGTCAAAATTACAGTCTGCCTCGAAGGCGTTTCAGGGTGTAAGTTTGGCCTTTCTATTTGATATAGGTTAGCTAAAATAGTGAAGAAGACCTTCTCGGGTTTATGACGCTTCCATACATCGTACTGCACAAAGCAGTTTTCCCTTGTTCATAGAATTAAAAAGTCATGTTTTATTTTCTCAATCATTAAATAACTTTTCGTGATTACTTCCCTATTCATTTAATTGAGTCACTAAGTATTAAAAGAAGGTTCATAAACGATTCACGTAAAACAACTTACCATGAGGACATAGAGAAGTCTGTACCTACAGGTCTTGTGTATGTTCCTGGAATCTTGAATACTCTCAGTACACGTTATAAGTATTAATGCTCACACTCAAATTCACAAAGAAAGATGATAATTGTGGAGTACCTCTTGAGTTTTTTCTCTGATAAAAAATTAGACCTGGAAAAAAACTTTTACTTTGCATGTAACATTTTCGAGTAACAAAAACCTAACAATGATGAAATGAAGAAATATGTTAAATCTATCGTTTTGGAAAAGTGTGTGGACATCTTTGAACATCGATCAAGCCCCTTTCAGCTATGACCAGTTCCAGCTTTGTCTAGAAAGCAGAAACAATACATTCACGATACCTAATTGCACAGTTAAGTGCCCCAAGTCAAAATTACAGTCTGCCTCGAAGGCGTTTCAGGGTGTAAGTTTGGCCTTTCTATTTGATATAGGTTAGCTAAAATAGTGAAGAAGACCTTCTCGGGGTTTATGACGCTTCCATACATCGTACTGCACAAAGCAGTTTTCCCTTGTTCATAGAATTAAAAAGTCATGTTTTATTTTCTCAATCATTAAATAACTTTTCGTGATTACTTCCCTATTCATTTAATTGAGTCACTAAGTATTAAAAGAAAGTTCATAAACGATTCACGTAAAACAACTTACCATGAGGACATAGAGAAGTCTGTACCTACAGGTCTTGTGTATGTTCCTGGAATCTTGAATACTCTCAGTACACATTATAAGTATTAATGCTCACACTCAAATTCACAAAGAAAGATGATAATTGTGGAGTACCTCTTGAGTTTTTTTCTCTGATAAAAAATTAGACCTGGAAAAAAACTTTTACTTTGCATGTAACATTTTCGAGTAACAAAAACGTAACAATGATGAAATGCAGAAATATGTTAAATCTATCGTTTTGGAAAAGTGTGTGGACATCTTTGAACATCGATCAAGCCCCTTTCAGCTATGACCAGTTCCAGCTTTGTCTAGAAAGCAGAAACAATACATTCACGATACCTAATTGCACAGTTAAGTGCCCCAAGTCAAAATTACAGTCTGCCTCGAAGGCGTTTCAGGGTGTAAGTTTGGCCTTTCTATTTGATATAGGTTAGCTAAAATAGTGAAGAAGACGTTCTCGGGGTTTATGACGCTTCCATACATCGTACTGCACAAAGCAGTTTTCCCTTGTTCATAGAATTAAAAAGTCATGTTTTATTTTCTCAATCATTAAATAACTTTTCGTGATTACTTCCCTATTCATTTAATTGAGTCACTAAGTATTAAAAGAAGGTTCATAAACGATTCACGTAAAACAACTTACCATGAGGACATAGAGAAGTCTGTACCTACAGGTCTTGTGTATGTTCCTGGAATCTTGAATACTCTCAGTACACGTAATAAGTATTAATGCTCACACTCAAATTCACAAAGAAAGATGATAATTGTGGAGTACCTCTTGAGTTTTTTTCTCTGATAAAAAATTTCAGCTGGAAAAAACTTTACTTTGCATGTAACATTTTCGAGTAACAAAACGTAACAATGATGAAATGAAGAAATATGTTAAATCTATCGTTTTGGAAAAGTGTGTGGACATCTTTGAACATCGATCAAGCCCCTTTCAGCTATGACCAGTTCCAGCTTTGTCTAGAAAGCAGAAACAATACATTCACGATACCTAATTGCACAGTTAAGTGCCCCAAGTCAAAATTACAGTCTGCCTCGAAGGCGTTTCAGGGTGTAAGTTTGGCCTTTCTATTTGATATAGGTTAGCTAAAATAGTGAAGAAGACCTTCTCGGGTTTATGACGCTTCCATACATCGTACTGCACAAAGCAGTTTTCCCTTGTTCATAGAATTAAAAAGTCATGTTTTATTTTCTCAATCATTAAATAACTTTTCGTGATTACTTCCCTATTCATTTAATTGAGTCACTAAGTATTAAAAGAAGGTTCATAAACGATTCACGTAAAACAACTTACCATGAGGACATAGAGAAGTCTGTACCTACAGGTCTTGTGTATGTTCCTGGAATCTTGAATACCTCAGTACACGTTATAAGTATTAATGCTCACACTCAAATTCACAAAGAAAGATGATAATTGTGGAGTACCTCTTGAGTTTTTTCTCTGATAAAAAATTAGAGCTGGAAAAAACTTTTACTTTGCATGTAACATTTTCGAGTAACAAAACCTAACAATGATGAAATGAAGAAATATGTTAAATCTATCGTTTTGGAAAAGTGTGTGGACATCTGTGAACATCGATCAAGCCCCTTTCAGCTATGACCAGTTCCAGCTTTGTCTAGAAAGCAGAAACAATACATTCACGATACCTAATTGCACAGTTAAGTGCCCCAAGTCAAAATTACAGTCTGCCTCGAAGGCGTTTCAGGGTGTAAGTTTGGCCTTTCTATTTGATATAGGTTAGCTAAAATAGTGAAGAAGACCTTCTCGGGGTTTATGACGCTTCCATACATCGTACTGCACAAAGCAGTTTTCCCTTGTTCATAGAATTAAAAAGTCATGTTTTATTTTCTCAATCATTAAATAACTTTTCGTGATTACTTCCCTATTCATTTAATTGAGTCACTAAGTATTAAAAGAAGGTTCATAAACGATTCACGTAAAACAACTTACCATGAGGACATAGAGAAGTCTGTACCTACAGGTCTTGTGTATGTTCCTGGAATCTTGAATACTCTCAGTACACGTTATAAGTATTAATGCTCACACTCAAATTCACAAAGAAAGATGATAATTGTGGAGTACCTCTTGAGTTTTTTTCTCTGATAAAAAATTAGACCTGGAAAAAAACTTTTACTTTGCATGTAACATTTTCGAGTAACAAAAACGTAACAATGATGAAATGCAGAAATATGTTAAATCTATCGTTTTGGAAAAGTGTGTGGACATCTTTGAACATCGATCAAGCCCCTTTCAGCTATGACCAGTTCCAGCTTTGTCTAGAAAGCAGAAACAATACATTCACGATACCTAATTGCACAGTTAAGTGCCCCAAGTCAAAATTACAGTCTGCCTCGAAGGCGTTTCAGGGTGTAAGTTTGGCCTTTCTATTTGATATAGGTTAGCTAAAATAGTGAAGAAGACCTTCTCGGGTTTATGACGCTTCCATACATCGTACTGCACAAAGCAGTTTTCCCTTGTTCATAGAATTAAAAAGTCATGTTTTATTTTCTCAATCATTAAATAACTTTTCGTGATTACTTCCCTATTCATTTAATTGAGTCACTAAGTATTAAAAGAAAGTTCATAAACGATTCACGTAAAACAACTTACCATGAGGACATAGAGAAGTCTGTACCTACAGGTCTTGTGTATGTTCCTGGAATCTTGAATACTCTCAGTACACGTTATAAGTATTAATGCTCACACTCAAATTCACAAAGAAAGATGATAATTGTGGAGTACCTCTTGAGTTTTTTTCTCTGATAAAAAATTTCAGCTGGAAAAAAACTTTTACTTTGCATGTAACATTTTCGAGTAACAAAACCTAACAATGATGAAATGAAGAAATATGTTAAATCTATCGTTTTGGAAAAGTGTGTGGACATCTTTGAACATCGATCAAGCCCCTTTCAGCTATGACCAGTTCCAGCTTTGTCTAGAAAGCAGAAACAATACATTCACGATACCTAATTGCACAGTTAAGTGCCCCAAGTCAAAATTACAGTCTGCCTCGAAGGCGTTTCAGGGTGTAAGTTTGGCCTTTCTATTTGATATAGGTTAGCTAAAATAGTGAAGAAGACCTTCTCGGGTTTATGACGCTTCCATACATCGTACTGCACAAAGCAGTTTTCCCTTGTTCATAGAATTAAAAGTCATGTTTTATTTTCTCAATCATTAAATAACTTTTCGTGATTACTTCCTATTCATTTAATTGAGTCACTAAGTATTAAAAGAAAGTTCATAAACGATTCACGTAAAACAACTTACCATGAGGACATAGAGAAGTCTGTACCTACAGGTCTTGTGTATGTTCCTGGAATCTTGAATACTCTCAGTACACGTTATAAGTATTAATGCTCACACTCAAATTCACAAAGAAAGATGATAATTGTGGAGTACCTCTTGAGTTTTTTTCTCTGATAAAAAATTTCAGCTGGAAAAAACTTTTACTTGGCATGTAACATTTTCGAGTAACAAAAACCTTACAATGATGAAATGAAGAAATATGTTAAATCTATCGTTTTGGAAAAGTGTGTGGACATCTTTGAACATCGATCAAGCCCCTTTCAGCTATGACCAGTTCCAGCTTTGTCTAGAAAGCAGAAACAATACATTCACGATACCTAATTGCACAGTTAAGTGCCCCAAGTCAAAATTACAGTCTGCCTCGAAGGCGTTTCAGGGTGTAAGTTTGGCCTTTCTATTTGATATAGGTTAGCTAAAATAGTGAAGAAGACCTTCTCGGGGTTTATGACGCTTCCATACATCGTACTGCACAAAGCAGTTTTCCCTTGTTCATAGAATTAAAAAGTCATGTTTTATTTTCTCAATCATTAAATAACTTTTCGTGATTACTTCCCTATTCATTTAATTGAGTCACTAAGTATTAAAAGAAAGTTCATAAACGATTCACGTAAAACAACTTACCATGAGGACATAGAGAAGTCTGTACCTACAGGTCTTGTGTATGTTCCTGGAATCTTGAATACTCTCAGTACACGTTATAAGTATTAATGCTCACACTCAAATTCACAAAGAAAGATGATAATTGTGGAGTACCTCTTGAGTTTTTTCTCTGATAAAAAATTTCAGCTGGAAAAAACTTTACTTTGCATGTAACATTTTCGAGTAACAAAAACCTTACAATGATGAAATGAAGAAATATGTTAAATCTATCGTTTTGGAAAAGTGTGTGGACATCTTTGAACATCGATCAAGCCCCTTTCAGCTATGACCAGTTCCAGCTTTGTCTAGAAAGCAGAAACAATACATTCACGATACCTAATTGCACAGTTAAGTGCCCCAAGTCAAAATTACAGTCTGCCTCGAAGGCGTTTCAGGGTGTAAGTTTGGCCTTTCTATTTGATATAGGTTAGCTAAAATAGTGAAGAAGACCTTCTCGGGGTTTATGACGCTTCCATACATCGTACTGCACAAAGCAGTTTTCCCTTGTTCATAGAATTAAAAAGTCATGTTTTATTTTCTCAATCATTAAATAACTTTTCGTGATTACTTCCCTATTCATTTAATTGAGTCACTAAGTATTAAAAGAAAGTTCATAAACGATTCACGTAAAACAACTTACCATGAGGACATAGAGAAGTCTGTACCTACAGGTCTTGTGTATGTTCCTGGAATCTTGAATACTCTCAGTACACGTTATAAGTATTAATGCTCACACTCAAATTCACAAAGAAAGATGATAATTGTGGAGTACCTCTTGAGTTTTTTTCTCTGATAAAAAATTTCAGCTGGAAAAAAACTTTTACTTGGCATGTAACATTTTCGAGTAACAAAAACCTTACAATGATGAAATGAAGAAATATGTTAAATCTATCGTTTTGGAAAAGTGTGTGGACATCTTTGAACATCGATCAAGCCCCTTTCAGCTATGACCAGTTCCAGCTTTGTCTAGAAAGCAGAAACAATACATTCACGATACCTAATTGCACAGTTAAGTGCCCCAAGTCAAAATTACAGTCTGCCTCGAAGGCGTTTCAGGGTGTAAGTTTGGCCTTTCTATTTGATATAGGTTAGCTAAAATAGTGAAGAAGACCTTCTCGGGTTTATGACGCTTCCATACATCGTACTGCACAAAGCAGTTTTCCCTTGTTCATAGAATTAAAAAGTCATGTTTTATTTTCTCAATCATTAAATAACTTTTCGTGATTACTTCCCTATTCATTTAATTGAGTCACTAAGTATTAAAAGAAAGTTCATAAACGATTCACGTAAAACAACTTACCATGAGGACATAGAGAAGTCTGTACCTACAGGTCTTGTGTATGTTCCTGGAATCTTGAATACTCTCAGTACACGTTATAAGTATTAATGCTCACACTCAAATTCACAAAGAAAGATGATAATTGTGGAGTACCTCTTGAGTTTTTTTCTCTGATAAAAAATTAGACCTGGAAAAAACTTTACTTTGCATGTAACATTTTCGAGTAACAAAACCTAACAATGATGAAATGAAGAAATATGTTAAATCTATCGTTTTGGAAAAGTGTGTGGACATCTTTGAACATCGATCAAGCCCCTTTCAGCTATGACCAGTTCCAGCTTTGTCTAGAAAGCAGAAACAATACATTCACGATACCTAATTGCACAGTTAAGTGCCCCAAGTCAAAATTACAGTCTGCCTCGAAGGCGTTTCAGGGTGTAAGTTTGGCCTTTCTATTTGATATAGGTTAGCTAAAATAGTGAAGAAGACCTTCTCGGGTTTATGACGCTTCCATACATCGTACTGCACAAAGCAGTTTTCCCTTGTTCATAGAATTAAAAAGTCATGTTTTATTTTCTCAATCATTAAATAACTTTTCGTGATTACTTCCCTATTCATTTAATTGAGTCACTAAGTATTAAAAGAAAGTTCATAAACGATTCACGTAAAACAACTTACCATGAGGACATAGAGAAGTCTGTACCTACAGGTCTTGTGTATGTTCCTGGAATCTTGAATACTCTCAGTACACGTTATAAGTATTAATGCTCACACTCAAATTCACAAAGAAAGATGATAATTGTGGAGTACCTCTTGAGTTTTTTTCTCTGATAAAAAATTAGACCTGGAAAAAACTTTTACTTTGCATGTAACATTTTCGAGTAACAAAACCTAACAATGATGAAATGAAGAAATATGTTAAATCTATCGTTTTGGAAAAGTGTGTGGACATCTGTGAACATCGATCAAGCCCCTTTCAGCTATGACCAGTTCCAGCTTTGTCTAGAAAGCAGAAACAATACATTCACGATACCTAATTGCACAGTTAAGTGCCCCAAGTCAAAATTACAGTCTGCCTCGAAGGCGTTTCAGGGTGTAAGTTTGGCCTTTCTATTTGATATAGGTTAGCTAAAATAGTGAAGAAGACCTTCTCGGGTTTATGACGCTTCCATACATCGTACTGCACAAAGCAGTTTTCCCTTGTTCATAGAATTAAAAAGTCATGTTTTATTTTCTCAATCATTAAATAACTTTTCGTGATTACTTCCCTATTCATTTAATTGAGTCACTAAGTATTAAAAGAAGGTTCATAAACGATTCACGTAAAACAACTTACCATGAGGACATAGAGAAGTCTGTACCTACAGGTCTTGTGTATGTTCCTGGAATCTTGAATACCTCAGTACACGTTATAAGTATTAATGCTCACACTCAAATTCACAAAGAAAGATGATAATTGTGGAGTACCTCTTGAGTTTTTTTCTCTGATAAAAAATTTCAGCTGGAAAAAACTTTTACTTTGCATGTAACATTTTCGAGTAACAAAACCTAACAATGATGAAATGAAGAAATATGTTAAATCTATCGTTTTGGAAAAGTGTGTGGACATCTTTGAACATCGATCAAGCCCCTTTCAGCTATGACCAGTTCCAGCTTTGTCTAGAAAGCAGAAACAATACATTCACGATACCTAATTGCACAGTTAAGTGCCCCAAGTCAAAATTACAGTCTGCCTCGAAGGCGTTTCAGGGTGTAAGTTTGGCCTTTCTATTTGATATAGGTTAGCTAAAATAGTGAAGAAGACCTTCTCGGGGTTTATGACGCTTCCATACATCGTACTGCACAAAGCAGTTTTCCCTTGTTCATAGAATTAAAAAGTCATGTTTTATTTTCTCAATCATTAAATAACTTTTCGTGATTACTTCCCTATTCATTTAATTGAGTCACTAAGTATTAAAAGAAAGTTCATAAACGATTCACGTAAAACAACTTACCATGAGGACATAGAGAAGTCTGTACCTACAGGTCTTGTGTATGTTCCTGGAATCTTGAATACTCTCAGTACACGTTATAAGTATTAATGCTCACACTCAAATTCACAAAGAAAGATGATAATTGTGGAGTACCTCTTGAGTTTTTTTCTCTGATAAAAAATTTCAGCTGGAAAAAACTTTACTTTGCATGTAACATTTTCGAGTAACAAAACCTAACAATGATGAAATGAAGAAATATGTTAAATCTATCGTTTTGGAAAAGTGTGTGGACATCTTTGAACATCGATCAAGCCCCTTTCAGCTATGACCAGTTCCAGCTTTGTCTAGAAAGCAGAAACAATACATTCACGATACCTAATTGCACAGTTAAGTGCCCCAAGTCAAAATTACAGTCTGCCTCGAAGGCGTTTCAGGGTGTAAGTTTGGCCTTTCTATTTGATATAGGTTAGCTAAAATAGTGAAGAAGACCTTCTCGGGGTTTATGACGCTTCCATACATCGTACTGCACAAAGCAGTTTTCCCTTGTTCATAGAATTAAAAAGTCATGTTTTATTTTCTCAATCATTAAATAACTTTTCGTGATTACTTCCCTATTCATTTAATTGAGTCACTAAGTATTAAAAGAAGGTTCATAAACGATTCACGTAAAACAACTTACCATGAGGACATAGAGAAGTCTGTACCTACAGGTCTTGTGTATGTTCCTGGAATCTTGAATACTCTCAGTACACGTTATAAGTATTAATGCTCACACTCAAATTCACAAAGAAAGATGATAATTGTGGAGTACCTCTTGAGTTTTTTTCTCTGATAAAAAATTTCAGCTGGAAAAAAACTTTTACTTTGCATGTAACATTTTCGAGTAACAAAACCTTAACAATGATGAAATGAAGAAATATGTTAAATCTATCGTTTTGGAAAAGTGTGTGGACATCTTTGAACATCGATCAAGCCCCTTTCAGCTATGACCAGTTCCAGCTTTGTCTAGAAAGCAGAAACAATACATTCACGATACCTAATTGCACAGTTAAGTGCCCCAAGTCAAAATTACAGTCTGCCTCGAAGGCGTTTCAGGGTGTAAGTTTGGCCTTTCTATTTGATATAGGTTAGCTAAAATAGTGAAGAAGACCTTCTCGGGGTTTATGACGCTTCCATACATCGTACTGCACAAAGCAGTTTTCCCTTGTTCATAGAATTAAAAAGTCATGTTTTATTTTCTCAATCATTAAATAACTTTTCGTGATTACTTCCTATTCATTTAATTGAGTCACTAAGTATTAAAAGAAGGTTCATAAACGATTCACGTAAAACAACTTACCATGAGGACATAGAGAAGTCTGTACCTACAGGTCTTGTGTATGTTCCTGGAATCTTGAATACCTCAGTACACGTTATAAGTATTAATGCTCACACTCAAATTCACAAAGAAAGATGATAATTGTGGAGTACCTCTTGAGTTTTTTCTCTGATAAAAAATTAGACCTGGAAAAAACTTTTACTTTGCATGTAACATTTTCGAGTAACAAAACCTAACAATGATGAAATGCAGAAATATGTTAAATCTATCGTTTTGGAAAAGTGTGTGGACATCTTTGAACATCGATCAAGCCCCTTTCAGCTATGACCAGTTCCAGCTTTGTCTAGAAAGCAGAAACAATACATTCACGATACCTAATTGCACAGTTAAGTGCCCCAAGTCAAAATTACAGTCTGCCTCGAAGGCGTTTCAGGGTGTAAGTTTGGCCTTTCTATTTGATATAGGTTAGCTAAAATAGTGAAGAAGACCTTCTCGGGTTTATGACGCTTCCATACATCGTACTGCACAAAGCAGTTTTCCCTTGTTCATAGAATTAAAAAGTCATGTTTTATTTTCTCAATCATTAAATAACTTTTCGTGATTACTTCCCTATTCATTTAATTGAGTCACTAAGTATTAAAAGAAAGTTCATAAACGATTCACGTAAAACAACTTACCATGAGGACATAGAGAAGTCTGTACCTACAGGTCTTGTGTATGTTCCTGGAATCTTGAATACTCTCAGTACACGTTATAAGTATTAATGCTCACACTCAAATTCACAAAGAAAGATGATAATTGTGGAGTACCTCTTGAGTTTTTTTCTCTGATAAAAAATTAGAGCTGGAAAAAACTTTTACTTTGCATGTAACATTTTCGAGTAACAAAACCTTAACAATGATGAAATGAAGAAATATGTTAAATCTATCGTTTTGGAAAAGTGTGTGGACATCTTTGAACATCGATCAAGCCCCTTTCAGCTATGACCAGTTCCAGCTTTGTCTAGAAAGCAGAAACAATACATTCACGATACCTAATTGCACAAATAAGTGCCCCAAGTCAAAATTACAGTCTGCCTCGAAGGCGTTTCAGGGTGTAAGTTTGGCCTTTCTATTTGATATAGGTTAGCTAAAATAGTGAAGAAGACGTTCTCGGGGTTTATGACGCTTCCATACATCGTACTGCACAAAGCAGTTTTCCCTTGTTCATAGAATTAAAAAGTCATGTTTTATTTTCTCAATCATTAAATAACTTTTCGTGATTACTTCCCTATTCATTTAATTGAGTCACTAAGTATTAAAAGAAAGTTCATAAACGATTCACGTAAAACAACTTACCATGAGGATATAGAGAAGTCTGTACCTACAGGTCTTGTGTATGTTCCTGGAATCTTGAATACTCTCAGTACACATTATAAGTATTAATGCTCACACTCAAATTCACAAAGAAAGATGATAATTGTGGAGTACCTCTTGAGTTTTTTTCTCTGATAAAAAATTTCAGCTGGAAAAAAACTTTTACTTGGCATGTAACATTTTCGAGTAACAAAAACCTTACAATGAGGAAATGAAGAAATATGTTAAATCTATCGTTTTGGAAAAGTGTGTGGACATCTTTGAACATCGATCAAGCCCCTTTCAGCTATGACCAGTTCCAGCTTTGTCTAGAAAGCAGAAACAATACATTCACGATACCTAATTGCACAAATAAGTGCCCCAAGTCAAAATTACAGTCTGCCTCGAAGGCGTTTCAGGGTGTAAGTTTGGCCTTTCTATTTGATATAGGTTAGCTAAAATAGTGAAGAAGACCTTCTCGGGGTTTATGACGCTTCCATACATCGTACTGCACAAAGCAGTTTTCCCTTGTTCATAGAATTAAAAAAGTCATGTTTTATTTTCTCAATCATTAAATAACTTTTCGTGATTACTTCCCTATTCATTTAATTGAGTCACTAAGTATTAAAAGAAGGTTCATAAACGATTCACGTAAAACAACTTACCATGAGGACATAGAGAAGTCTGTACCTACAGGTCTTGTGTATGTTCCTGGAATCTTGAATACTCTCAGTACACGTTATAAGTATTAATGCTCACACTCAAATTCACAAAGAAAGATGATAATTGTGGAGTACCTCTTGAGTTTTTTTCTCTGATAAAAAATTTCAGCTGGAAAAAAACTTTTACTTGCATGTAACATTTTCGAGTAACAAAACCTTACAATGATGAAATGAAGAAATATGTTAAATCTATCGTTTTGGAAAAGTGTGTGGACATCTTTGAACATCGATCAAGCCCCTTTCAGCTATGACCAGTTCCAGCTTTGTCTAGAAAGCAGAAACAATACATTCACGATACCTAATTGCACAGTTAAGTGCCCCAAGTCAAAATTACAGTCTGCCTCGAAGGCGTTTCAGGGTGTAAGTTTGGCCTTTCTATTTGATATAGGTTAGCTAAAATAGTGAAGAAGACCTTCTCTCGGGTTTATGACGCTTCCATACATCGTACTGCACAAAGCAGTTTTCCCTTGTTCATAGAATTAAAAGTCATGTTTTATTTTCTCAATCATTAAATAACTTTTCGTGATTACTTCCTATTCATTTAATTGAGTCACTAAGTATTAAAAGAAGGTTCATAAACGATTCACGTAAAACAACTTACCATGAGGACATAGAGAAGTCTGTACCTACAGGTCTTGTGTATGTTCCTGGAATCTTGAATACTCTCAGTACACGTTATAAGTATTAATGCTCACACTCAAATTCACAAAGAAAGATGATAATTGTGGAGTACCTCTTGAGTTTTTTTCTCTGATAAAAAATTTCAGCTGGAAAAAAACTTTTACTTGGCATGTAACATTTTCGAGTAACAAAACCTTACAATGATGAAATGAAGAAATATGTTAAATCTATCGTTTTGGAAAAGTGTGTGGACATCTTTGAACATCGATCAAGCCCCTTTCAGCTATGACCAGTTCCAGCTTTGTCTAGAAAGCAGAAACAATACATTCACGATACCTAATTGCACAGTTAAGTGCCCCAAGTCAAAATTACAGTCTGCCTCGAAGGCGTTTCAGGGTGTAAGTTTGGCCTTTCTATTTGATATAGGTTAGCTAAAATAGTGAAGAAGACCTTCTCGGGGTTTATGACGCTTCCATACATCGTACTGCACAAAGCAGTTTTCCCTTGTTCATAGAATTAAAAAGTCATGTTTTATTTTCTCAATCATTAAATAACTTTTCGTGATTACTTCCTATTCATTTAATTGAGTCACTAAGTATTAAAAGAAGGTTCATAAACGATTCACGTAAAACAACTTACCATGAGGACATAGAGAAGTCTGTACCTACAGGTCTTGTGTATGTTCCTGGAATCTTGAATACTCTCAGTACACGTTATAAGTATTAATGCTCACACTCAAATTCACAAAGAAAGATGATAATTGTGGAGTACCTCTTGAGTTTTTTTCTCTGATAAAAAATTTCAGCTGGAAAAAAACTTTTACTTTGCATGTAACATTTTCGAGTAACAAAAACGTAACAATGATGAAATGCAGAAATATGTTAAATCTATCGTTTTGGAAAAGTGTGTGGACATCTTTGAACATCGATCAAGCCCCTTTCAGCTATGACCAGTTCCAGCTTTGTCTAGAAAGCAGAAACAATACATTCACGATACCTAATTGCACAGTTAAGTGCCCCAAGTCAAAATTACAGTCTGCCTCGAAGGCGTTTCAGGGTGTAAGTTTGGCCTTTCTATTTGATATAGGTTAGCTAAAATAGTGAAGAAGACCTTCTCGGGTTTATGACGCTTCCATACATCGTACTGCACAAAGCAGTTTTCCCTTGTTCATAGAATTAAAAAGTCATGTTTTATTTTCTCAATCATTAAATAACTTTTCGTGATTACTTCCCTATTCATTTAATTGAGTCACTAAGTATTAAAAGAAAGTTCATAAACGATTCACGTAAAACAACTTACCATGAGGACATAGAGAAGTCTGTACCTACAGGTCTTGTGTATGTTCCTGGAATCTTGAATACTCTCAGTACACGTTATAAGTATTAATGCTCACACTCAAATTCACAAAGAAAGATGATAATTGTGGAGTACCTCTTGAGTTTTTTTCTCTGATAAAAAATTTCAGCTGGAAAAAAACTTTTACTTGGCATGTAACATTTTCGAGTAACAAAAACCTTACAATGATGAAATGAAGAAATATGTTAAATCTATCGTTTTGGAAAAGTGTGTGGACATCTTTGAACATCGATCAAGCCCCTTTCAGCTATGACCAGTTCCAGCTTTGTCTAGAAAGCAGAAACAATACATTCACGATACCTAATTGCACAGTTAAGTGCCCCAAGTCAAAATTACAGTCTGCCTCGAAGGCGTTTCAGGGTGTAAGTTTGGCCTTTCTATTTGATATAGGTTAGCTAAAATAGTGAAGAAGACGTTCTCGGGGTTTATGACGCTTCCATACATCGTACTGCACAAAGCAGTTTTCCCTTGTTCATAGAATTAAAAAGTCATGTTTTATTTTCTCAATCATTAAATAACTTTTCGTGATTACTTCCCTATTCATTTAATTGAGTCACTAAGTATTAAAAGAAAGTTCATAAACGATTCACGTAAAACAACTTACCATGAGGATATAGAGAAGTCTGTACCTACAGGTCTTGTGTATGTTCCTGGAATCTTGAATACTCTCAGTACACGTTATAAGTATTAATGCTCACACTCAAATTCACAAAGAAAGATGATAATTGTGGAGTACCTCTTGAGTTTTTTTCTCTGATAAAAAATTTCAGCTGGAAAAAAACTTTTACTTGGCATGTAACATTTTCGAGTAACAAAAACGTAACAATGATGAAATGCAGAAATATGTTAAATCTATCGTTTTGGAAAAGTGTGTGGACATCTTTGAACATCGATCAAGCCCCTTTCAGCTATGACCAGTTCCAGCTTTGTCTAGAAAGCAGAAACAATACATTCACGATACCTAATTGCACAGTTAAGTGCCCCAAGTCAAAATTACAGTCTGCCTCGAAGGCGTTTCAGGGTGTAAGTTTGGCCTTTCTATTTGATATAGGTTAGCTAAAATAGTGAAGAAGACGTTCTCGGGGTTTATGACGCTTCCATACATCGTACTGCACAAAGCAGTTTTCCCTTGTTCATAGAATTAAAAAAGTCATGTTTTATTTTCTCAATCATTAAATAACTTTTCGTGATTACTTCCCTATTCATTTAATTGAGTCACTAAGTATTAAAAGAAGGTTCATAAACGATTCACGTAAAACAACTTACCATGAGGACATAGAGAAGTCTGTACCTACAGGTCTTGTGTATGTTCCTGGAATCTTGAATACTCTCAGTACACGTTATAAGTATTAATGCTCACACTCAAATTCACAAAGAAAGATGATAATTGTGGAGTACCTCTTGAGTTTTTTTCTCTGATAAAAAATTTCAGCTGGAAAAAAACTTTTACTTGGCATGTAACATTTTCGAGTAACAAAAACCTAACAATGATGAAATGAAGAAATATGTTAAATCTATCGTTTTGGAAAAGTGTGTGGACATCTTTGAACATCGATCAAGCCCCTTTCAGCTATGACCAGTTCCAGCTTTGTCTAGAAAGCAGAAACAATACATTCACGATACCTAATTGCACAGTTAAGTGCCCCAAGTCAAAATTACAGTCTGCCTCGAAGGCGTTTCAGGGTGTAAGTTTGGCCTTTCTATTTGATATAGGTTAGCTAAAATAGTGAAGAAGACCTTCTCGGGGTTTATGACGCTTCCATACATCGTACTGCACAAAGCAGTTTTCCCTTGTTCATAGAATTAAAAAGTCATGTTTTATTTTCTCAATCATTAAATAACTTTTCGTGATTACTTCCCTATTCATTTAATTGAGTCACTAAGTATTAAAAGAAGGTTCATAAACGATTCACGTAAAACAACTTACCATGAGGACATAGAGAAGTCTGTACCTACAGGTCTTGTGTATGTTCCTGGAATCTTGAATACTCTCAGTACACGTTATAAGTATTAATGCTCACACTCAAATTCACAAAGAAAGATGATAATTGTGGAGTACCTCTTGAGTTTTTTCTCTGATAAAAAATTTCACCTGGAAAAAACTTTTACTTTGCATGTAACATTTTCGAGTAACAAAACCTAACAATGATGAAATGAAGAAATATGTTAAATCTATCGTTTTGGAAAAGTGTGTGGACATCTTTGAACATCGATCAAGCCCCTTTCAGCTATGACCAGTTCCAGCTTTGTCTAGAAAGCAGAAACAATACATTCACGATACCTAATTGCACAGTTAAGTGCCCCAAGTCAAAATTACAGTCTGCCTCGAAGGCGTTTCAGGGTGTAAGTTTGGCCTTTCTATTTGATATAGGTTAGCTAAAATAGTGAAGAAGACCTTCTCGGGTTTATGACGCTTCCATACATCGTACTGCACAAAGCAGTTTTCCCTTGTTCATAGAATTAAAAGTCATGTTTTATTTTCTCAATCATTAAATAACTTTTCGTGATTACTTCCTATTCATTTAATTGAGTCACTAAGTATTAAAAGAAGGTTCATAAACGATTCACGTAAAACAACTTACCATGAGGACATAGAGAAGTCTGTACCTACAGGTCTTGTGTATGTTCCTGGAATCTTGAATACTCTCAGTACACGTTATAAGTATTAATGCTCACACTCAAATTCACAAAGAAAGATGATAATTGTGGAGTACCTCTTGAGTTTTTTTCTCTGATAAAAAATTTCAGCTGGAAAAAACTTTTACTTTGCATGTAACATTTTCGAGTAACAAAAACCTTACAATGATGAAATGAAGAAATATGTTAAATCTATCGTTTTGGAAAAGTGTGTGGACATCTTTGAACATCGATCAAGCCCCTTTCAGCTATGACCAGTTCCAGCTTTGTCTAGAAAGCAGAAACAATACATTCACGATACCTAATTGCACAGTTAAGTGCCCCAAGTCAAAATTACAGTCTGCCTCGAAGGCGTTTCAGGGTGTAAGTTTGGCCTTTCTATTTGATATAGGTTAGCTAAAATAGTGAAGAAGACCTTCTCGGGGTTTATGACGCTTCCATACATCGTACTGCACAAAGCAGTTTTCCCTTGTTCATAGAATTAAAAAGTCATGTTTTATTTTCTCAATCATTAAATAACTTTTCGTGATTACTTCCCTATTCATTTAATTGAGTCACTAAGTATTAAAAGAAGGTTCATAAACGATTCACGTAAAACAACTTACCATGAGGACATAGAGAAGTCTGTACCTACAGGTCTTGTGTATGTTCCTGGAATCTTGAATACTCTCAGTACACGTTATAAGTATTAATGCTCACACTCAAATTCACAAAGAAAGATGATAATTGTGGAGTACCTCTTGAGTTTTTTTCTCTGATAAAAAATTTCAGCTGGAAAAAACTTTTACTTTGCATGTAACATTTTCGAGTAACAAAAACCTTACAATGATGAAATGAAGAAATATGTTAAATCTATCGTTTTGGAAAAGTGTGTGGACATCTTTGAACATCGATCAAGCCCCTTTCAGCTATGACCAGTTCCAGCTTTGTCTAGAAAGCAGAAACAATACATTCACGATACCTAATTGCACAGTTAAGTGCCCCAAGTCAAAATTACAGTCTGCCTCGAAGGCGTTTCAGGGTGTAAGTTTGGCCTTTCTATTTGATATAGGTTAGCTAAAATAGTGAAGAAGACCTTCTCGGGTTTATGACGCTTCCATACATCGTACTGCACAAAGCAGTTTTCCCTTGTTCATAGAATTAAAAAGTCATGTTTTATTTTCTCAATCATTAAATAACTTTTCGTGATTACTTCCCTATTCATTTAATTGAGTCACTAAGTATTAAAAGAAGGTTCATAAACGATTCACGTAAAACAACTTACCATGAGGACATAGAGAAGTCTGTACCTACAGGTCTTGTGTATGTTCCTGGAATCTTGAATACTCTCAGTACACGTTATAAGTATTAATGCTCACACTCAAATTCACAAAGAAAGATGATAATTGTGGAGTACCTCTTGAGTTTTTTTCTCTGATAAAAAATTAGACCTGGAAAAAACTTTTACTTTGCATGTAACATTTTCGAGTAACAAAACCTTACAATGATGAAATGCAGAAATATGTTAAATCTATCGTTTTGGAAAAGTGTGTGGACATCTTTGAACATCGATCAAGCCCCTTTCAGCTATGACCAGTTCCAGCTTTGTCTAGAAAGCAGAAACAATACATTCACGATACCTAATTGCACAGTTAAGTGCCCCAAGTCAAAATTACAGTCTGCCTCGAAGGCGTTTCAGGGTGTAAGTTTGGCCTTTCTATTTGATATAGGTTAGCTAAAATAGTGAAGAAGACCTTCTCGGGGTTTATGACGCTTCCATACATCGTACTGCACAAAGCAGTTTTCCCTTGTTCATAGAATTAAAAAGTCATGTTTTATTTTCTCAATCATTAAATAACTTTTCGTGATTACTTCCCTATTCATTTAATTGAGTCACTAAGTATTAAAAGAAGGTTCATAAACGATTCACGTAAAACAACTTACCATGAGGACATAGAGAAGTCTGTACCTACAGGTCTTGTGTATGTTCCTGGAATCTTGAATACTCTCAGTACACGTTATAAGTATTAATGCTCACACTCAAATTCACAAAGAAAGATGATAATTGTGGAGTACCTCTTGAGTTTTTTTCTCTGATAAAAAATTAGACCTGGAAAAAACTTTTACTTTGCATGTAACATTTTCGAGTAACAAAACCTAACAATGATGAAATGAAGAAATATGTTAAATCTATCGTTTTGGAAAAGTGTGTGGACATCTGTGAACATCGATCAAGCCCCTTTCAGCTATGACCAGTTCCAGCTTTGTCTAGAAAGCAGAAACAATACATTCACGATACCTAATTGCACAGTTAAGTGCCCCAAGTCAAAATTACAGTCTGCCTCGAAGGCGTTTCAGGGTGTAAGTTTGGCCTTTCTATTTGATATAGGTTAGCTAAAATAGTGAAGAAGACCTTCTCGGGGTTTATGACGCTTCCATACATCGTACTGCACAAAGCAGTTTTCCCTTGTTCATAGAATTAAAAAGTCATGTTTTATTTTCTCAATCATTAAATAACTTTTCGTGATTACTTCCCTATTCATTTAATTGAGTCACTAAGTATTAAAAGAAGGTTCATAAACGATTCACGTAAAACAACTTACCATGAGGACATAGAGAAGTCTGTACCTACAGGTCTTGTGTATGTTCCTGGAATCTTGAATACTCTCAGTACACGTTATAAGTATTAATGCTCACACTCAAATTCACAAAGAAAGATGATAATTGTGGAGTACCTCTTGAGTTTTTTCTCTGATAAAAAATTAGACCTGGAAAAAACTTTACTTTGCATGTAACATTTTCGAGTAACAAAACCTAACAATGATGAAATGCAGAAATATGTTAAATCTATCGTTTTGGAAAAGTGTGTGGACATCTGTGAACATCGATCAAGCCCCTTTCAGCTATGACCAGTTCCAGCTTTGTCTAGAAAGCAGAAACAATACATTCACGATACCTAATTGCACAGTTAAGTGCCCCAAGTCAAAATTACAGTCTGCCTCGAAGGCGTTTCAGGGTGTAAGTTTGGCCTTTCTATTTGATATAGGTTAGCTAAAATAGTGAAGAAGACCTTCTCGGGGTTTATGACGCTTCCATACATCGTACTGCACAAAGCAGTTTTCCCTTGTTCATAGAATTAAAAAGTCATGTTTTATTTTCTCAATCATTAAATAACTTTTCGTGATTACTTCCCTATTCATTTAATTGAGTCACTAAGTATTAAAAGAAGGTTCATAAACGATTCACGTAAAACAACTTACCATGAGGACATAGAGAAGTCTGTACCTACAGGTCTTGTGTATGTTCCTGGAATCTTGAATACTCTCAGTACACGTTATAAGTATTAATGCTCACACTCAAATTCACAAAGAAAGATGATAATTGTGGAGTACCTCTTGAGTTTTTTTCTCTGATAAAAAATTTCAGCTGGAAAAAAACTTTTACTTGGCATGTAACATTTTCGAGTAACAAAAACCTTACAATGATGAAATGAAGAAATATGTTAAATCTATCGTTTTGGAAAAGTGTGTGGACATCTTTGAACATCGATCAAGCCCCTTTCAGCTATGACCAGTTCCAGCTTTGTCTAGAAAGCAGAAACAATACATTCACGATACCTAATTGCACAGTTAAGTGCCCCAAGTCAAAATTACAGTCTGCCTCGAAGGCGTTTCAGGGTGTAAGTTTGGCCTTTCTATTTGATATAGGTTAGCTAAAATAGTGAAGAAGACCTTCTCGGGGTTTATGACGCTTCCATACATCGTACTGCACAAAGCAGTTTTCCCTTGTTCATAGAATTAAAAAGTCATGTTTTATTTTCTCAATCATTAAATAACTTTTCGTGATTACTTCCCTATTCATTTAATTGAGTCACTAAGTATTAAAAGAAGGTTCATAAACGATTCACGTAAAACAACTTACCATGAGGACATAGAGAAGTCTGTACCTACAGGTCTTGTGTATGTTCCTGGAATCTTGAATACTCTCAGTACACGTTATAAGTATTAATGCTCACACTCAAATTCACAAAGAAAGATGATAATTGTGGAGTACCTCTTGAGTTTTTTTCTCTGATAAAAAATTAGACCTGGAAAAAAACTTTTACTTTGCATGTAACATTTTCGAGTAACAAAACCTAACAATGATGAAATGCAGAAATATGTTAAATCTATCGTTTTGGAAAAGTGTGTGGACATCTGTGAACATCGATCAAGCCCCTTTCAGCTATGACCAGTTCCAGCTTTGTCTAGAAAGCAGAAACAATACATTCACGATACCTAATTGCACAGTTAAGTGCCCCAAGTCAAAATTACAGTCTGCCTCGAAGGCGTTTCAGGGTGTAAGTTTGGCCTTTCTATTTGATATAGGTTAGCTAAAATAGTGAAGAAGACCTTCTCGGGGTTTATGACGCTTCCATACATCGTACTGCACAAAGCAGTTTTCCCTTGTTCATAGAATTAAAAAGTCATGTTTTATTTTCTCAATCATTAAATAACTTTTCGTGATTACTTCCCTATTCATTTAATTGAGTCACTAAGTATTAAAAGAAGGTTCATAAACGATTCACGTAAAACAACTTACCATGAGGACATAGAGAAGTCTGTACCTACAGGTCTTGTGTATGTTCCTGGAATCTTGAATACTCTCAGTACACGTTATAAGTATTAATGCTCACACTCAAATTCACAAAGAAAGATGATAATTGTGGAGTACCTCTTGAGTTTTTTCTCTGATAAAAAATTTCAGCTGGAAAAAACTTTTACTTTGCATGTAACATTTTCGAGTAACAAAACCTAACAATGATGAAATGAAGAAATATGTTAAATCTATCGTTTTGGAAAAGTGTGTGGACATCTTTGAACATCGATCAAGCCCCTTTCAGCTATGACCAGTTCCAGCTTTGTCTAGAAAGCAGAAACAATACATTCACGATACCTAATTGCACAGTTAAGTGCCCCAAGTCAAAATTACAGTCTGCCTCGAAGGCGTTTCAGGGTGTAAGTTTGGCCTTTCTATTTGATATAGGTTAGCTAAAATAGTGAAGAAGACCTTCTCGGGGTTTATGACGCTTCCATACATCGTACTGCACAAAGCAGTTTTCCCTTGTTCATAGAATTAAAAAGTCATGTTTTATTTTCTCAATCATTAAATAACTTTTCGTGATTACTTCCCTATTCATTTAATTGAGTCACTAAGTATTAAAAGAAGGTTCATAAACGATTCACGTAAAACAACTTACCATGAGGACATAGAGAAGTCTGTACCTACAGGTCTTGTGTATGTTCCTGGAATCTTGAATACTCTCAGTACACGTTATAAGTATTAATGCTCACACTCAAATTCACAAAGAAAGATGATAATTGTGGAGTACCTCTTGAGTTTTTTTCTCTGATAAAAATTTCAGCTGGAAAAAACTTTTACTTTGCATGTAACATTTTCGAGTAACAAAAACCTTACAATGATGAAATGAAGAAATATGTTAAATCTATCGTTTTGGAAAAGTGTGTGGACATCTTTGAACATCGATCAAGCCCCTTTCAGCTATGACCAGTTCCAGCTTTGTCTAGAAAGCAGAAACAATACATTCACGATACCTAATTGCACAGTTAAGTGCCCCAAGTCAAAATTACAGTCTGCCTCGAAGGCGTTTCAGGGTGTAAGTTTGGCCTTTCTATTTGATATAGGTTAGCTAAAATAGTGAAGAAGACCTTCTCGGGTTTATGACGCTTCCATACATCGTACTGCACAAAGCAGTTTTCCCTTGTTCATAGAATTAAAAAGTCATGTTTTATTTTCTCAATCATTAAATAACTTTTCGTGATTACTTCCCTATTCATTTAATTGAGTCACTAAGTATTAAAAGAAGGTTCATAAACGATTCACGTAAAACAACTTACCATGAGGACATAGAGAAGTCTGTACCTACAGGTCTTGTGTATGTTCCTGGAATCTTGAATACTCTCAGTACACGTTATAAGTATTAATGCTCACACTCAAATTCACAAAGAAAGATGATAATTGTGGAGTACCTCTTGAGTTTTTTTCTCTGATAAAAAATTTCAGCTGGAAAAAACTTTTACTTCGCATGTAACATTTTCGAGTAACAAAAACCTTACAATGATGAAATGAAGAAATATGTTAAATCTATCGTTTTGGAAAAGTGTGTGGACATCTTTGAACATCGATCAAGCCCCTTTCAGCTATGACCAGTTCCAGCTTTGTCTAGAAAGCAGAAACAATACATTCACGATACCTAATTGCACAGTTAAGTGCCCCAAGTCAAAATTACAGTCTGCCTCGAAGGCGTTTCAGGGTGTAAGTTTGGCCTTTCTATTTGATATAGGTTAGCTAAAATAGTGAAGAAGACCTTCTCGGGGTTTATGACGCTTCCATACATCGTACTGCACAAAGCAGTTTTCCCTTGTTCATAGAATTAAAAAGTCATGTTTTATTTTCTCAATCATTAAATAACTTTTCGTGATTACTTCCTATTCATTTAATTGAGTCACTAAGTATTAAAAGAAGGTTCATAAACGATTCACGTAAAACAACTTACCATGAGGACATAGAGAAGTCTGTACCTACAGGTCTTGTGTATGTTCCTGGAATCTTGAATACTCTCAGTACACGTTATAAGTATTAATGCTCACACTCAAATTCACAAAGAAAGATGATAATTGTGGAGTACCTCTTGAGTTTTTTCTCTGATAAAAAATTCAGCTGGAAAAAACTTTTACTTTGCATGTAACATTTTCGAGTAACAAAACCTAACAATGATGAAATGAAGAAATATGTTAAATCTATCGTTTTGGAAAAGTGTGTGGACATCTTTGAACATCGATCAAGCCCCTTTCAGCTATGACCAGTTCCAGCTTTGTCTAGAAAGCAGAAACAATACATTCACGATACCTAATTGCACAGTTAAGTGCCCCAAGTCAAAATTACAGTCTGCCTCGAAGGCGTTTCAGGGTGTAAGTTTGGCCTTTCTATTTGATATAGGTTAGCTAAAATAGTGAAGAAGACCTTCTCGGGGTTTATGACGCTTCCATACATCGTACTGCACAAAGCAGTTTTCCCTTGTTCATAGAATTAAAAAGTCATGTTTTATTTTCTCAATCATTAAATAACTTTTCGTGATTACTTCCTATTCATTTAATTGAGTCACTAAGTATTAAAAGAAGGTTCATAAACGATTCACGTAAAACAACTTACCATGAGGACATAGAGAAGTCTGTACCTACAGGTCTTGTGTATGTTCCTGGAATCTTGAATACTCTCAGTACACGTTATAAGTATTAATGCTCACACTCAAATTCACAAAGAAAGATGATAATTGTGGAGTACCTCTTGAGTTTTTTTCTCTGATAAAAAATTAGACCTGGAAAAAACTTTTACTTTGCATGTAACATTTTCGAGTAACAAAACCTAACAATGATGAAATGCAGAAATATGTTAAATCTATCGTTTTGGAAAAGTGTGTGGACATCTGTGAACATCGATCAAGCCCCTTTCAGCTATGACCAGTTCCAGCTTTGTCTAGAAAGCAGAAACAATACATTCACGATACCTAATTGCACAGTTAAGTGCCCCAAGTCAAAATTACAGTCTGCCTCGAAGGCGTTTCAGGGTGTAAGTTTGGCCTTTCTATTTGATATAGGTTAGCTAAAATAGTGAAGAAGACCTTCTCGGGTTTATGACGCTTCCATACATCGTACTGCACAAAGCAGTTTTCCCTTGTTCATAGAATTAAAAAGTCATGTTTTATTTTCTCAATCATTAAATAACTTTTCGTGATTACTTCCCTATTCATTTAATTGAGTCACTAAGTATTAAAAGAAGGTTCATAAACGATTCACGTAAAACAACTTACCATGAGGACATAGAGAAGTCTGTACCTACAGGTCTTGTGTATGTTCCTGGAATCTTGAATACTCTCAGTACACGTTATAAGTATTAATGCTCACACTCAAATTCACAAAGAAAGATGATAATTGTGGAGTACCTCTTGAGTTTTTTCTCTGATAAAAAATTAGACCTGGAAAAAAACTTTTACTTTGCATGTAACATTTTCGAGTAACAAAAACCTAACAATGATGAAATGAAGAAATATGTTAAATCTATCGTTTTGGAAAAGTGTGTGGACATCTTTGAACATCGATCAAGCCCCTTTCAGCTATGACCAGTTCCAGCTTTGTCTAGAAAGCAGAAACAATACATTCACGATACCTAATTGCACAGTTAAGTGCCCCAAGTCAAAATTACAGTCTGCCTCGAAGGCGTTTCAGGGTGTAAGTTTGGCCTTTCTATTTGATATAGGTTAGCTAAAATAGTGAAGAAGACCTTCTCGGGTTTATGACGCTTCCATACATCGTACTGCACAAAGCAGTTTTCCCTTGTTCATAGAATTAAAAAGTCATGTTTTATTTTCTCAATCATTAAATAACTTTTCGTGATTACTTCCCTATTCATTTAATTGAGTCACTAAGTATTAAAAGAAGGTTCATAAACGATTCACGTAAAACAACTTACCATGAGGACATAGAGAAGTCTGTACCTACAGGTCTTGTGTATGTTCCTGGAATCTTGAATACTCTCAGTACACGTTATAAGTATTAATGCTCACACTCAAATTCACAAAGAAAGATGATAATTGTGGAGTACCTCTTGAGTTTTTTCTCTGATAAAAAATTTCAGCTGGAAAAAAACTTTTACTTGGCATGTAACATTTTCGAGTAACAAAAACGTAACAATGATGAAATGCAGAAATATGTTAAATCTATCGTTTTGGAAAAGTGTGTGGACATCTGTGAACATCGATCAAGCCCCTTTCAGCTATGACCAGTTCCAGCTTTGTCTAGAAAACAGAAACAATACATTCACGATACCTAATTGCACAGTTAAGTGCCCCAAGTCAAAATTACAGTCTGCCTCGAAGGCGTTTCAGGGTGTAAGTTTGGCCTTTCTATTTGATATAGGTTAGCTAAAATAGTGAAGAAGACGTTCTCGGGGTTTATGACGCTTCCATACATCGTACTGCACAAAGCAGTTTTCCCTTGTTCATAGAATTAAAAAGTCATGTTTTATTTTCTCAATCATTAAATAACTTTTCGTGATTACTTCCCTATTCATTTAATTGAGTCACTAAGTATTAAAAGAAGGTTCATAAACGATTCACGTAAAACAACTTACCATGAGGACATAGAGAAGTCTGTACCTACAGGTCTTGTGTATGTTCCTGGAATCTTGAATACTCTCAGTACACGTTATAAGTATTAATGCTCACACTCAAATTCACAAAGAAAGATGATAATTGTGGAGTACCTCTTGAGTTTCTTTCTCTGATAAAAAATTTCAGCTGGAAAAAAACTTTTACTTGGCATGTAACATTTTCGAGTAACAAAAACGTAACAATGATGAAATGCAGAAATATGTTAAATCTATCGTTTTGGAAAAGTGTGTGGACATCTTTGAACATCGATCAAGCCCCTTTCAGCTATGACCAGTTCCAGCTTTGTCTAGAAAGCAGAAACAATACATTCACGATACCTAATTGCACAGTTAAGTGCCCCAAGTCAAAATTACAGTCTGCCTCGAAGGCGTTTCAGGGTGTAAGTTTGGCCTTTCTATTTGATATAGGTTAGCTAAAATAGTGAAGAAGACGTTCTCGGGGTTTATGACGCTTCCATACATCGTACTGCACAAAGCAGTTTTCCCTTGTTCATAGAATTAAAAAGTCATGTTTTATTTTCTCAATCATTAAATAACTTTTCGTGATTACTTCCCTATTCATTTAATTGAGTCACTAAGTATTAAAAGAAGGTTCATAAACGATTCACGTAAAACAACTTACCATGAGGACATAGAGAAGTCTGTACCTACAGGTCTTGTGTATGTTCCTGGAATCTTGAATACTCTCAGTACACGTTATAAGTATTAATGCTCACACTCAAATTCACAAAGAAAGATGATAATTGTGGAGTACCTCTTGAGTTTTTTTCTCTGATAAAAAATTAGACCTGGAAAAAACTTTTACTTTGCATGTAACATTTTCGAGTAACAAAAAACCTAACAATGATGAAATGCAGAAATATGTTAAATCTATCGTTTTGGAAAAGTGTGTGGACATCTTTGAACATCGATCAAGCCCCTTTCAGCTATGACCAGTTCCAGCTTTGTCTAGAAAGCAGAAACAATACATTCACGATACCTAATTGCACAGTTAAGTGCCCCAAGTCAAAATTACAGTCTGCCTCGAAGGCGTTTCAGGGTGTAAGTTTGGCCTTTCTATTTGATATAGGTTAGCTAAAATAGTGAAGAAGACGTTCTCGGGGTTTATGACGCTTCCATACATCGTACTGCACAAAGCAGTTTTCCCTTGTTCATAGAATTAAAAAAGTCATGTTTTATTTTCTCAATCATTAAATAACTTTTCGTGATTACTTCCCTATTCATTTAATTGAGTCACTAAGTATTAAAAGAAGGTTCATAAACGATTCACGTAAAACAACTTACCATGAGGACATAGAGAAGTCTGTACCTACAGGTCTTGTGTATGTTCCTGGAATCTTGAATACTCTCAGTACACGTTATAAGTATTAATGCTCACACTCAAATTCACAAAGAAAGATGATAATTGTGGAGTACCTCTTGAGTTTTTTTCTCTGATAAAAAATTTCAGCTGAAAAAACTTTTACTTTGCATGTAACATTTTCGAGTAACAAAACCTTACAATGATGAAATGAAGAAATATGTTAAATCTATCGTTTTGGAAAAGTGTGTGGACATCTTTGAACATCGATCAAGCCCCTTTCAGCTATGACCAGTTCCAGCTTTGTCTAGAAAGCAGAAACAATACATTCACGATACCTAATTGCACAGTTAAGTGCCCCAAGTCAAAATTACAGTCTGCCTCGAAGGCGTTTCAGGGTGTAAGTTTGGCCTTTCTATTTGATATAGGTTAGCTAAAATAGTGAAGAAGACCTTCTCTTGGTTTATGACGCTTCCATACATCGTACTGCACAAAGCAGTTTTCCCTTGTTCATAGAATTAAAAAGTCATGTTTTATTTTCTCAATCATTAAATAACTTTTCGTGATTACTTCCTATTCATTTAATTGAGTCACTAAGTATTAAAAGAAGGTTCATAAACGATTCACGTAAAACAACTTACCATGAGAACATAGAGAAGTCTGTACCTACAGGTCTTGTGTATGTTCCTGGAATCTTGAATACTCTCAGTACACGTTATAAGTATTAATGCTCACACTCAAATTCACAAAGAAAGATGATAATTGTGGAGTACCTCTTGAGTTTTTTTCTCTGATAAAAAATTTCAGCTGGAAAAACTTTTACTTGCATGTAACATTTTCGAGTAACAAAAACCTAACAATGATGAAATGCAGAAATATGTTAAATCTATCGTTTTGGAAAAGTGTGTGGACATCTTTGAACATCGATCAAGCCCCTTTCAGCTATGACCAGTTCCAGCTTTGTCTAGAAAGCAGAAACAATACATTCACGATACCTAATTTCACAGTTAAGTGCCCCAAGTCAAAATTACAGTCTGCCTCGAAGGCGTTTCAGGGTGTAAGTTTGGCCTTCTATTTGATATAGGTTAGCTAAAATAGTGAAGAAGACCTTCTCGGGGTTTATGACGCTTCCATACACCGTACTGCACAAGCAATTTTACCTTGTTCATAGAATTAAAAAGTCATGTTTTATTTTCTCAATCATTAAATAACTTTTCGTGATTACTTCCCTATTCACTTAATTGAGTCACTAAGTATTAAAAGAAGGTT
>NW_027467782.1:40689993-40817753 GCF_004210375.1 Tachypleus tridentatus | reverse complement strand
CACGAAAAGTTATTTAATGATTGAGAAAATAAAACATGACTTTTAATTCTATGAACAAGGGAAAACTGCTTTGTGCAGTACGATGTATGGAAGCGTCATAAACCCCGAGAAGGTCTTCTTCACTATTTTAGCTAACCTATATCAATAGAAAGGCCAAACTTACACCCTGAAACGCCTTCGAGGCAGACTGTAATTTTGACTTGGGGCACTTAACTGTGCAATTAGGTATCGTGAATGTATTGTTTCTGCTTTCTAGACAAAGCTGGAACTGGTCATAGCTGAAAGGGGCTTGATCGATGTTCACAGATGTCCACACACTTTTCCAAAACGATAGATTTAACATATTTCTGCATTTCATCATTGTTAGGTTTTGTTACTCGAAAATGTTACATGCAAAGTAAAAGTTTACATACACAAGACCTGTAGGTACAGACTTCTATGTCCTCATGGTAAGTTGTTTTACGTGAATCGTTTATGAACCTTCTTTTAATACTTAGTGACTCAATTAAATGAATAGGGAAGTAATCACGAAAAGTTATTTAATGATTGAGAAAATAAAACATGACTTTTTAATTCTATGAACAAGGGAAAACTGCTTTGTGCAGTACGATGTATGGAAGCGTCATAAACCCGAGAAGGTCTTCTTCACTATTTTAGCTAACCTATATCAAATAGAAAGGCCAAACTTACACCCTGAAACGCCTTCGAGGCAGACTGTAATTTTGACTTGGGGCACTTAACTGTGCAATTAGGTATCGTGAATGTATTGTTTCTGCTTTCTAGACAAAGCTGGAACTGGTCATAGCTGAAAGGGGCTTGATCGATGTTCACAGATGTCCACACACTTTTCCAAAACGATAGATTTAACATATTTCTGCATTTCATCATTGTTAGGTTTTTTGTTACTCGAAAATGTTACATGCAAAGTAAAAGTTTTTTCCAGGTGAAATTTTTTATCAGAGAAAAAAACTCAAGAGGTACTCCACAATTATCATCTTTCTTTGTGAATTTGAGTGTGAGCATTAATACTTATAACGTGTACTGAGAGTATTCAAGATTCCAGGAACATACACAAGACCTGTAGGTACAGACTTCTCTATGTCCTCATGGTAAGTTGTTTTACGTGAATCGTTTATGAACCTTCTTTTAATACTTAGTGACTCAATTAAATGAATAGGAAGTAATCACGAAAAGTTATTTAATGATTGAGAAAATAAAACATGACTTTTTAATTCTATGAACAAGGGAAAACTGCTTTGTGCAGTACGATGTATGGAAGCGTCATAAACCCCGAGAAGGTCTTCTTCACTATTTTAGCTAACCTATATCAAATAGAAAGGCCAAACTTACACCCTGAAACGCCTTCGAGGCAGACTGTAATTTTGACTTGGGGCACTTAACTGTGCAATTAGGTATCGTGAATGTATTGTTTCTGCTTTCTAGACAAAGCTGGAACTGGTCATAGCTGAAAGGGGCTTGATCGATGTTCACAGATGTCCACACACTTTTCCAAAACGATAGATTTAACATATTTCTTCATTTCATCATTGTTAGGTTTTGTTACTCGAAAATGTTACATGCAAAGTAAAAGTTTTTTCCAGCTGAAATTTTTTATCAGAGAAAAAAACTCAAGAGGTACTCCACAATTATCATCTTTCTTTGTGAATTTGAGTGTGAGCATTAATACTTATAACGTGTACTGAGAGTATTCAAGATTCCAGGAACATACACAAGACCTGTAGGTACAGACTTCTCTATGTCCTCATGGTAAGTTGTTTTACGTGAATCGTTTATGAACCTTCTTTTAATACTTAGTGACTCAATTAAATGAATAGGAAGTAATCACGAAAAGTTATTTAATGATTGAGAAAATAAAACATGACTTTTTAATTCTATGAACAAGGGAAAACTGCTTTGTGCAGTACGATGTATGGAAGCGTCATAAACCCCGAGAAGGTCTTCTTCACTATTTTAGCTAACCTATATCAAATAGAAAGGCCAAACTTACACCCTGAAACGCCTTCGAGGCAGACTGTAATTTTGACTTGGGGCACTTAACTGTGCAATTAGGTATCGTGAATGTATTGTTTCTGCTTTCTAGACAAAGCTGGAACTGGTCATAGCTGAAAGGGGCTTGATCGATGTTCAAAGATGTCCACACACTTTTCCAAAACGATAGATTTAACATATTTCTTCATTTCATCATTGTTAAGGTTTTGTTACTCGAAAATGTTACATGCAAAGTAAAAGTTTTTTCCAGCTGAAATTTTTTATCAGAGAAAAAACTCAAGAGGTACTCCACAATTATCATCTTTCTTTGTGAATTTGAGTGTGAGCATTAATACTTATAACGTGTACTGAGAGTATTCAAGATTCCAGGAACATACACAAGACCTGTAGGTACAGACTTCTCTATGTCCTCATGGTAAGTTGTTTTACGTGAATCGTTTATGAACCTTCTTTTAATACTTAGTGACTCAATTAAATGAATAGGGAAGTAATCACGAAAAGTTATTTAATGATTGAGAAAATAAAACATGACTTTTTAATTCTATGAACAAGGGAAAACTGCTTTGTGCAGTACGATGTATGGAAGCGTCATAAACCCCGAGAAGGTCTTCTTCACTATTTTAGCTAACCTATATCAAATAGAAAGGCCAAACTTACACCCTGAAACGCCTTCGAGGCAGACTGTAATTTTGACTTGGGGCACTTAACTGTGCAATTAGGTATCGTGAATGTATTGTTTCTGCTTTCTAGACAAAGCTGGAACTGGTCATAGCTGAAAGGGGCTTGATCGATGTTCACAGATGTCCACACACTTTTCCAAAACGATAGATTTAACATATTTCTGCATTTCATCATTGTTAGGTTTTTGTTACTCGAAAATGTTACATGCAAAGTAAAAGTTTTTTCCAGGTCTAATTTTTTATCAGAGAAAAAACTCAAGAGGTACTCCACAATTATCATCTTTCTTTGTGAATTTGAGTGTGAGCATTAATACTTATAACGTGTACTGAGAGTATTCAAGATTCCAGGAACATACACAAGACCTGTAGGTACAGACTTCTCTATGTCCTCATGGTAAGTTGTTTTACGTGAATCGTTTATGAACCTTCTTTTAATACTTAGTGACTCAATTAAATGAATAGGGAAGTAATCACGAAAAGTTATTTAATGATTGAGAAAATAAAACATGACTTTTTAATTCTATGAACAAGGGAAAACTGCTTTGTGCAGTACGATGTATGGAAGCGTCATAAACCCCGAGAAGGTCTTCTTCACTATTTTAGCTAACCTATATCAAATAGAAAGGCCAAACTTACACCCTGAAACGCCTTCGAGGCAGACTGTAATTTTGACTTGGGGCACTTAACTGTGCAATTAGGTATCGTGAATGTATTGTTTCTGCTTTCTAGACAAAGCTGGAACTGGTCATAGCTGAAAGGGGCTTGATCGATGTTCAAAGATGTCCACACACTTTTCCAAAACGATAGATTTAACATATTTCTTCATTTCATCATTGTTAGGTTTTGTTACTCGAAAATGTTACATGCAAAGTAAAAGTTTTTTCCAGCTGAAATTTTTTATCAGAGAAAAAAACTCAAGAGGTACTCCACAATTATCATCTTTCTTTGTGAATTTGAGTGTGAGCATTAATACTTATAACGTGTACTGAGAGTATTCAAGATTCCAGGAACATACACAAGACCTGTAGGTACAGACTTCTCTATGTCCTCATGGTAAGTTGTTTTACGTGAATCGTTTATGAACCTTCTTTTAATACTTAGTGACTCAATTAAATGAATAGGGAAGTAATCACGAAAAGTTATTTAATGATTGAGAAAATAAAACATGACTTTTTAATTCTATGAACAAGGGAAAACTGCTTTGTGCAGTACGATGTATGGAAGCGTCATAAACCCCGAGAAGGTCTTCTTCACTATTTTAGCTAACCTATATCAAATAGAAAGGCCAAACTTACACCCTGAAACGCCTTCGAGGCAGACTGTAATTTTGACTTGGGGCACTTAACTGTGCAATTAGGTATCGTGAATGTATTGTTTCTGCTTTCTAGACAAAGCTGGAACTGGTCATAGCTGAAAGGGGCTTGATCGATGTTCAAAGATGTCCACACACTTTTCCAAAACGATAGATTTAACATATTTCTTCATTTCATCATTGTTAGGTTTTGTTACTCGAAAATGTTACATGCAAAGTAAAAGTTTTTTCCAGGTCTAAATTTTTTATCAGAGAAAAAAACTCAAGAGGTACTCCACAATTATCATCTTTCTTTGTGAATTTGAGTGTGAGCATTAATACTTATAACGTGTACTGAGAGTATTCAAGATTCCAGGAACATACACAAGACCTGTAGGTACAGACTTCTCTATGTCCTCATGGTAAGTTGTTTTACGTGAATCGTTTATGAACCTTCTTTTAATACTTAGTGACTCAATTAAATGAATAGGGAAGTAATCACGAAAAGTTATTTAATGATTGAGAAAATAAAACATGACTTTTTAATTCTATGAACAAGGGAAAACTGCTTTGTGCAGTACGATGTATGGAAGCGTCATAAACCCCGAGAAGGTCTTCTTCACTATTTTAGCTAACCTATATCAAATAGAAAGGCCAAACTTACACCCTGAAACGCCTTCGAGGCAGACTGTAATTTTGACTTGGGGCACTTAACTGTGCAATTAGGTATCGTGAATGTATTGTTTCTGCTTTCTAGACAAAGCTGGAACTGGTCATAGCTGAAAGGGGCTTGATCGATGTTCAAAGATGTCCACACACTTTTCCAAAACGATAGATTTAACATATTTCTTCATTTCATCATTGTTAGGTTTTGTTACTCGAAAATGTTACATGCAAAGTAAAAGTTTTTTTCCAGCTGAAATTTTTTATCAGAGAAAAAAACTCAAGAGGTACTCCACAATTATCATCTTTCTTTGTGAATTTGAGTGTGAGCATTAATACTTATAACGTGTACTGAGAGTATTCAAGATTCCAGGAACATACACAAGACCTGTAGGTACAGACTTCTCTATGTCCTCATGGTAAGTTGTTTTACGTGAATCGTTTATGAACCTTCTTTTAATACTTAGTGACTCAATTAAATGAATAGGAAGTAATCACGAAAAGTTATTTAATGATTGAGAAAATAAAACATGACTTTTTAATTCTATGAACAAGGGAAAACTGCTTTGTGCAGTACGATGTATGGAAGCGTCATAAACCCCGAGAAGGTCTTCTTCACTATTTTAGCTAACCTATATCAAATAGAAAGGCCAAACTTACACCCTGAAACGCCTTCGAGGCAGACTGTAATTTTGACTTGGGGCACTTAACTGTGCAATTAGGTATCGTGAATGTATTGTTTCTGCTTTCTAGACAAAGCTGGAACTGGTCATAGCTGAAAGGGGCTTGATCGATGTTCAAAGATGTCCACACACTTTTCCAAAACGATAGATTTAACATATTTCTTCATTTCATCATTGTAAGGTTTTTGTTACTCGAAAATGTTACATGCGAAGTAAAAGTTTTTTCCAGCTGAAATTTTTTATCAGAGAAAAAAACTCAAGAGGTACTCCACAATTATCATCTTTCTTTGTGAATTTGAGTGTGAGCATTAATACTTATAACGTGTACTGAGAGTATTCAAGATTCCAGGAACATACACAAGACCTGTAGGTACAGACTTCTCTATGTCCTCATGGTAAGTTGTTTTACGTGAATCGTTTATGAACCTTCTTTTAATACTTAGTGACTCAATTAAATGAATAGGGAAGTAATCACGAAAAGTTATTTAATGATTGAGAAAATAAAACATGACTTTTTAATTCTATGAACAAGGGAAAACTGCTTTGTGCAGTACGATGTATGGAAGCGTCATAAACCCCGAGAAGGTCTTCTTCACTATTTTAGCTAACCTATATCAAATAGAAAGGCCAAACTTACACCCTGAAACGCCTTCGAGGCAGACTGTAATTTTGACTTGGGGCACTTAACTGTGCAATTAGGTATCGTGAATGTATTGTTTCTGCTTTCTAGACAAAGCTGGAACTGGTCATAGCTGAAAGGGGCTTGATCGATGTTCAAAGATGTCCACACACTTTTCCAAAACGATAGATTTAACATATTTCTGCATTTCATCATTGTTAGGTTTTGTTACTCGAAAATGTTACATGCAAAGTAAAAGTTTTTTTCCAGGTCTAATTTTTTATCAGAGAAAAAAACTCAAGAGGTACTCCACAATTATCATCTTTCTTTGTGAATTTGAGTGTGAGCATTAATACTTATAACGTGTACTGAGAGTATTCAAGATTCCAGGAACATACACAAGACCTGTAGGTACAGACTTCTCTATGTCCTCATGGTAAGTTGTTTTACGTGAATCGTTTATGAACCTTCTTTTAATACTTAGTGACTCAATTAAATGAATAGGGAAGTAATCACGAAAAGTTATTTAATGATTGAGAAAATAAAACATGACTTTTTAATTCTATGAACAAGGGAAAACTGCTTTGTGCAGTACGATGTATGGAAGCGTCATAAACCCCGAGAAGGTCTTCTTCACTATTTTAGCTAACCTATATCAAATAGAAAGGCCAAACTTACACCCTGAAACGCCTTCGAGGCAGACTGTAATTTTGACTTGGGGCACTTAACTGTGCAATTAGGTATCGTGAATGTATTGTTTCTGCTTTCTAGACAAAGCTGGAACTGGTCATAGCTGAAAGGGGCTTGATCGATGTTCAAAGATGTCCACACACTTTTCCAAAACGATAGATTTAACATATTTCTTCATTTCATCATTGTAAGGTTTTTGTTACTCGAAAATGTTACATGCGAAGTAAAAGTTTTTTCCAGCTGAAATTTTTTATCAGAGAAAAAAACTCAAGAGGTACTCCACAATTATCATCTTTCTTTGTGAATTTGAGTGTGAGCATTAATACTTATAACGTGTACTGAGAGTATTCAAGATTCCAGGAACATACACAAGACCTGTAGGTACAGACTTCTCTATGTCCTCATGGTAAGTTGTTTTACGTGAATCGTTTATGAACCTTCTTTTAATACTTAGTGACTCAATTAAATGAATAGGAAGTAATCACGAAAAGTTATTTAATGATTGAGAAAATAAAACATGACTTTTTAATTCTATGAACAAGGGAAAACTGCTTTGTGCAGTACGATGTATGGAAGCGTCATAAACCCCGAGAAGGTCTTCTTCACTATTTTAGCTAACCTATATCAAATAGAAAGGCCAAACTTACACCCTGAAACGCCTTCGAGGCAGACTGTAATTTTGACTTGGGGCACTTAACTGTGCAATTAGGTATCGTGAATGTATTGTTTCTGCTTTCTAGACAAAGCTGGAACTGGTCATAGCTGAAAGGGGCTTGATCGATGTTCAAAGATGTCCACACACTTTTCCAAAACGATAGATTTAACATATTTCTTCATTTCATCATTGTAAGGTTTTTGTTACTCGAAAATGTTACATGCAAAGTAAAAGTTTTTTCCAGCTGAAATTTTTTATCAGAGAAAAAAACTCAAGAGGTACTCCACAATTATCATCTTTCTTTGTGAATTTGAGTGTGAGCATTAATACTTATAACGTGTACTGAGAGTATTCAAGATTCCAGGAACATACACAAGACCTGTAGGTACAGACTTCTCTATGTCCTCATGGTAAGTTGTTTTACGTGAATCGTTTATGAACCTTCTTTTAATACTTAGTGACTCAATTAAATGAATAGGGAAGTAATCACGAAAAGTTATTTAATGATTGAGAAAATAAAACATGACTTTTTAATTCTATGAACAAGGGAAAACTGCTTTGTGCAGTACGATGTATGGAAGCGTCATAAACCCCGAGAAGGTCTTCTTCACTATTTTAGCTAACCTATATCAAATAGAAAGGCCAAACTTACACCCTGAAACGCCTTCGAGGCAGACTGTAATTTTGACTTGGGGCACTTAACTGTGCAATTAGGTATCGTGAATGTATTGTTTCTGCTTTCTAGACAAAGCTGGAACTGGTCATAGCTGAAAGGGGCTTGATCGATGTTCAAAGATGTCCACACACTTTTCCAAAACGATAGATTTAACATATTTCTTCATTTCATCATTGTTAGGTTTTGTTACTCGAAAATGTTACATGCAAAGTAAAAGTTTTTTCCAGCTGAAATTTTTTATCAGAGAAAAAACTCAAGAGGTACTCCACAATTATCATCTTTCTTTGTGAATTTGAGTGTGAGCATTAATACTTATAACGTGTACTGAGAGTATTCAAGATTCCAGGAACATACACAAGACCTGTAGGTACAGACTTCTCTATGTCCTCATGGTAAGTTGTTTTACGTGAATCGTTTATGAACCTTCTTTTAATACTTAGTGACTCAATTAAATGAATAGGGAAGTAATCACGAAAAGTTATTTAATGATTGAGAAAATAAAACATGACTTTTTAATTCTATGAACAAGGGAAAACTGCTTTGTGCAGTACGATGTATGGAAGCGTCATAAACCCCGAGAAGGTCTTCTTCACTATTTTAGCTAACCTATATCAAATAGAAAGGCCAAACTTACACCCTGAAACGCCTTCGAGGCAGACTGTAATTTTGACTTGGGGCACTTAACTGTGCAATTAGGTATCGTGAATGTATTGTTTCTGCTTTCTAGACAAAGCTGGAACTGGTCATAGCTGAAAGGGGCTTGATCGATGTTCAAAGATGTCCACACACTTTTCCAAAACGATAGATTTAACATATTTCTTCATTTCATCATTGTTAGGTTTTGTTACTCGAAAATGTTACATGCAAAGTAAAAGTTTTTTTCCAGGTCTAATTTTTTATCAGAGAAAAAAACTCAAGAGGTACTCCACAATTATCATCTTTCTTTGTGAATTTGAGTGTGAGCATTAATACTTATAACGTGTACTGAGAGTATTCAAGATTCCAGGAACATACACAAGACCTGTAGGTACAGACTTCTCTATGTCCTCATGGTAAGTTGTTTTACGTGAATCGTTTATGAACCTTCTTTTAATACTTAGTGACTCAATTAAATGAATAGGGAAGTAATCACGAAAAGTTATTTAATGATTGAGAAAATAAAACATGACTTTTTAATTCTATGAACAAGGGAAAACTGCTTTGTGCAGTACGATGTATGGAAGCGTCATAAACCCCGAGAAGGTCTTCTTCACTATTTTAGCTAACCTATATCAAATAGAAAGGCCAAACTTACACCCTGAAACGCCTTCGAGGCAGACTGTAATTTTGACTTGGGGCACTTAACTGTGCAATTAGGTATCGTGAATGTATTGTTTCTGCTTTCTAGACAAAGCTGGAACTGGTCATAGCTGAAAGGGGCTTGATCGATGTTCAAAGATGTCCACACACTTTTCCAAAACGATAGATTTAACATATTTCTTCATTTCATCATTGTAAGGTTTTTGTTACTCGAAAATGTTACATGCCAAGTAAAAGTTTTTTTCCAGCTGAAATTTTTATCAGAGAAAAAAACTCAAGAGGTACTCCACAATTATCATCTTTCTTTGTGAATTTGAGTGTGAGCATTAATACTTATAACGTGTACTGAGAGTATTCAAGATTCCAGGAACATACACAAGACCTGTAGGTACAGACTTCTCTATGTCCTCATGGTAAGTTGTTTTACGTGAATCGTTTATGAACCTTCTTTTAATACTTAGTGACTCAATTAAATGAATAGGAAGTAATCACGAAAAGTTATTTAATGATTGAGAAAATAAAACATGACTTTTTAATTCTATGAACAAGGGAAAACTGCTTTGTGCAGTACGATGTATGGAAGCGTCATAAACCCCGAGAAGGTCTTCTTCACTATTTTAGCTAACCTATATCAAATAGAAAGGCCAAACTTACACCCTGAAACGCCTTCGAGGCAGACTGTAATTTTGACTTGGGGCACTTAACTGTGCAATTAGGTATCGTGAATGTATTGTTTCTGCTTTCTAGACAAAGCTGGAACTGGTCATAGCTGAAAGGGGCTTGATCGATGTTCAAAGATGTCCACACACTTTTCCAAAACGATAGATTTAACATATTTCTGCATTTCATCATTGTTACGTTTTTGTTACTCGAAAATGTTACATGCAAAGTAAAAGTTTTTTTCCAGCTGAAATTTTTTATCAGAGAAAAAAACTCAAGAGGTACTCCACAATTATCATCTTTCTTTGTGAATTTGAGTGTGAGCATTAATACTTATAACGTGTACTGAGAGTATTCAAGATTCCAGGAACATACACAAGACCTGTAGGTACAGACTTCTCTATGTCCTCATGGTAAGTTGTTTTACGTGAATCGTTTATGAACCTTCTTTTAATACTTAGTGACTCAATTAAATGAATAGGGAAGTAATCACGAAAAGTTATTTAATGATTGAGAAAATAAAACATGACTTTTTAATTCTATGAACAAGGGAAAACTGCTTTGTGCAGTACGATGTATGGAAGCGTCATAAACCCCGAGAAGGTCTTCTTCACTATTTTAGCTAACCTATATCAAATAGAAAGGCCAAACTTACACCCTGAAACGCCTTCGAGGCAGACTGTAATTTTGACTTGGGGCACTTAACTGTGCAATTAGGTATCGTGAATGTATTGTTTCTGCTTTCTAGACAAAGCTGGAACTGGTCATAGCTGAAAGGGGCTTGATCGATGTTCAAAGATGTCCACACACTTTTCCAAAACGATAGATTTAACATATTTCTTCATTTCATCATTGTAAGGTTTTTGTTACTCGAAAATGTTACATGCAAAGTAAAAGTTTTTTCCAGCTGAAATTTTTTATCAGAGAAAAAAACTCAAGAGGTACTCCACAATTATCATCTTTCTTTGTGAATTTGAGTGTGAGCATTAATACTTATAACGTGTACTGAGAGTATTCAAGATTCCAGGAACATACACAAGACCTGTAGGTACAGACTTCTCTATGTCCTCATGGTAAGTTGTTTTACGTGAATCGTTTATGAACCTTCTTTTAATACTTAGTGACTCAATTAAATGAATAGGGAAGTAATCACGAAAAGTTATTTAATGATTGAGAAAATAAAACATGACTTTTTAATTCTATGAACAAGGGAAAACTGCTTTGTGCAGTACGATGTATGGAAGCGTCATAAACCCCGAGAAGGTCTTCTTCACTATTTTAGCTAACCTATATCAAATAGAAAGGCCAAACTTACACCCTGAAACGCCTTCGAGGCAGACTGTAATTTTGACTTGGGGCACTTAACTGTGCAATTAGGTATCGTGAATGTATTGTTTCTGCTTTCTAGACAAAGCTGGAACTGGTCATAGCTGAAAGGGGCTTGATCGATGTTCAAAGATGTCCACACACTTTTCCAAAACGATAGATTTAACATATTTCTTCATTTCATCATTGTAAGGTTTTTGTTACTCGAAAATGTTACATGCGAAGTAAAAGTTTTTTCCAGCTGAAATTTTTTATCAGAGAAAAAACTCAAGAGGTACTCCACAATTATCATCTTTCTTTGTGAATTTGAGTGTGAGCATTAATACTTATAACGTGTACTGAGAGTATTCAAGATTCCAGGAACATACACAAGACCTGTAGGTACAGACTTCTCTATGTCCTCATGGTAAGTTGTTTTACGTGAATCGTTTATGAACCTTCTTTTAATACTTAGTGACTCAATTAAATGAATAGGGAAGTAATCACGAAAAGTTATTTAATGATTGAGAAAATAAAACATGACTTTTTAATTCTATGAACAAGGGAAAACTGCTTTGTGCAGTACGATGTATGGAAGCGTCATAAACCCCGAGAAGGTCTTCTTCACTATTTTAGCTAACCTATATCAAATAGAAAGGCCAAACTTACACCCTGAAACGCCTTCGAGGCAGACTGTAATTTTGACTTGGGGCACTTAACTGTGCAATTAGGTATCGTGAATGTATTGTTTCTGCTTTCTAGACAAAGCTGGAACTGGTCATAGCTGAAAGGGGCTTGATCGATGTTCAAAGATGTCCACACACTTTTCCAAAACGATAGATTTAACATATTTCTTCATTTCATCATTGTTAGGTTTTGTTACTCGAAAATGTTACATGCAAAGTAAAAGTTTTTTCCAGCTGAAATTTTTTATCAGAGAAAAAACTCAAGAGGTACTCCACAATTATCATCTTTCTTTGTGAATTTGAGTGTGAGCATTAATACTTATAACGTGTACTGAGAGTATTCAAGATTCCAGGAACATACACAAGACCTGTAGGTACAGACTTCTCTATGTCCTCATGGTAAGTTGTTTTACGTGAATCGTTTATGAACCTTCTTTTAATACTTAGTGACTCAATTAAATGAATAGGGAAGTAATCACGAAAAGTTATTTAATGATTGAGAAAATAAAACATGACTTTTTAATTCTATGAACAAGGGAAAACTGCTTTGTGCAGTACGATGTATGGAAGCGTCATAAACCCCGAGAAGGTCTTCTTCACTATTTTAGCTAACCTATATCAAATAGAAAGGCCAAACTTACACCCTGAAACGCCTTCGAGGCAGACTGTAATTTTGACTTGGGGCACTTAACTGTGCAATTAGGTATCGTGAATGTATTGTTTCTGCTTTCTAGACAAAGCTGGAACTGGTCATAGCTGAAAGGGGCTTGATCGATGTTCAAAGATGTCCACACACTTTTCCAAAACGATAGATTTAACATATTTCTTCATTTCATCATTGTAAGGTTTTTGTTACTCGAAAATGTTACATGCAAAGTAAAAGTTTTTTCCAGCTGAAATTTTTTATCAGAGAAAAAAACTCAAGAGGTACTCCACAATTATCATCTTTCTTTGTGAATTTGAGTGTGAGCATTAATACTTATAACGTGTACTGAGAGTATTCAAGATTCCAGGAACATACACAAGACCTGTAGGTACAGACTTCTCTATGTCCTCATGGTAAGTTGTTTTACGTGAATCGTTTATGAACCTTCTTTTAATACTTAGTGACTCAATTAAATGAATAGGGAAGTAATCACGAAAAGTTATTTAATGATTGAGAAAATAAAACATGACTTTTTAATTCTATGAACAAGGGAAAACTGCTTTGTGCAGTACGATGTATGGAAGCGTCATAAACCCCGAGAAGGTCTTCTTCACTATTTTAGCTAACCTATATCAAATAGAAAGGCCAAACTTACACCCTGAAACGCCTTCGAGGCAGACTGTAATTTTGACTTGGGGCACTTAACTGTGCAATTAGGTATCGTGAATGTATTGTTTCTGCTTTCTAGACAAAGCTGGAACTGGTCATAGCTGAAAGGGGCTTGATCGATGTTCAAAGATGTCCACACACTTTTCCAAAACGATAGATTTAACATATTTCTTCATTTCATCATTGTAAGGTTTTTGTTACTCGAAAATGTTACATGCGAAGTAAAAGTTTTTTCCAGCTGAAATTTTTTATCAGAGAAAAAAACTCAAGAGGTACTCCACAATTATCATCTTTCTTTGTGAATTTGAGTGTGAGCATTAATACTTATAACGTGTACTGAGAGTATTCAAGATTCCAGGAACATACACAAGACCTGTAGGTACAGACTTCTCTATGTCCTCATGGTAAGTTGTTTTACGTGAATCGTTTATGAACCTTCTTTTAATACTTAGTGACTCAATTAAATGAATAGGGAAGTAATCACGAAAAGTTATTTAATGATTGAGAAAATAAAACATGACTTTTTAATTCTATGAACAAGGGAAAACTGCTTTGTGCAGTACGATGTATGGAAGCGTCATAAACCCCGAGAAGGTCTTCTTCACTATTTTAGCTAACCTATATCAAATAGAAAGGCCAAACTTACACCCTGAAACGCCTTCGAGGCAGACTGTAATTTTGACTTGGGGCACTTAACTGTGCAATTAGGTATCGTGAATGTATTGTTTCTGCTTTCTAGACAAAGCTGGAACTGGTCATAGCTGAAAGGGGCTTGATCGATGTTCAAAGATGTCCACACACTTTTCCAAAACGATAGATTTAACATATTTCTTCATTTCATCATTGTAAGGTTTTTGTTACTCGAAAATGTTACATGCAAAGTAAAAGTTTTTTCCAGCTGAAATTTTTTATCAGAGAAAAAACTCAAGAGGTACTCCACAATTATCATCTTTCTTTGTGAATTTGAGTGTGAGCATTAATACTTATAACGTGTACTGAGAGTATTCAAGATTCCAGGAACATACACAAGACCTGTAGGTACAGACTTCTCTATGTCCTCATGGTAAGTTGTTTTACGTGAATCGTTTATGAACTTTCTTTTAATACTTAGTGACTCAATTAAATGAATAGGAAGTAATCACGAAAAGTTATTTAATGATTGAGAAAATAAAACATGACTTTTTAATTCTATGAACAAGGGAAAACTGCTTTGTGCAGTACGATGTATGGAAGCGTCATAAACCCCGAGAAGGTCTTCTTCACTATTTTAGCTAACCTATATCAAATAGAAAGGCCAAACTTACACCCTGAAACGCCTTCGAGGCAGACTGTAATTTTGACTTGGGGCACTTAACTGTGCAATTAGGTATCGTGAATGTATTGTTTCTGCTTTCTAGACAAAGCTGGAACTGGTCATAGCTGAAAGGGGCTTGATCGATGTTCAAAGATGTCCACACACTTTTCCAAAACGATAGATTTAACATATTTCTTCATTTCATCATTGTAAGGTTTTTGTTACTCGAAAATGTTACATGCCAAGTAAAAGTTTTTTCCAGCTGAAATTTTTATCAGAGAAAAAAACTCAAGAGGTACTCCACAATTATCATCTTTCTTTGTGAATTTGAGTGTGAGCATTAATACTTATAACGTGTACTGAGAGTATTCAAGATTCCAGGAACATACACAAGACCTGTAGGTACAGACTTCTCTATGTCCTCATGGTAAGTTGTTTTACGTGAATCGTTTATGAACCTTCTTTTAATACTTAGTGACTCAATTAAATGAATAGGGAAGTAATCACGAAAAGTTATTTAATGATTGAGAAAATAAAACATGACTTTTTAATTCTATGAACAAGGGAAAACTGCTTTGTGCAGTACGATGTATGGAAGCGTCATAAACCCCGAGAAGGTCTTCTTCACTATTTTAGCTAACCTATATCAAATAGAAAGGCCAAACTTACACCCTGAAACGCCTTCGAGGCAGACTGTAATTTTGACTTGGGGCACTTAACTGTGCAATTAGGTATCGTGAATGTATTGTTTCTGCTTTCTAGACAAAGCTGGAACTGGTCATAGCTGAAAGGGGCTTGATCGATGTTCAAAGATGTCCACACACTTTTCCAAAACGATAGATTTAACATATTTCTTCATTTCATCATTGTTAGGTTTTGTTACTCGAAAATGTTACATGCAAAGTAAAAGTTTTTTCCAGCTGAAATTTTTTATCAGAGAAAAAAACTCAAGAGGTACTCCACAATTATCATCTTTCTTTGTGAATTTGAGTGTGAGCATTAATACTTATAACGTGTACTGAGAGTATTCAAGATTCCAGGAACATACACAAGACCTGTAGGTACAGACTTCTCTATGTCCTCATGGTAAGTTGTTTTACGTGAATCGTTTATGAACCTTCTTTTAATACTTAGTGACTCAATTAAATGAATAGGGAAGTAATCACGAAAAGTTATTTAATGATTGAGAAAATAAAACATGACTTTTTAATTCTATGAACAAGGGAAAACTGCTTTGTGCAGTACGATGTATGGAAGCGTCATAAACCCCGAGAAGGTCTTCTTCACTATTTTAGCTAACCTATATCAAATAGAAAGGCCAAACTTACACCCTGAAACGCCTTCGAGGCAGACTGTAATTTTGACTTGGGGCACTTAACTGTGCAATTAGGTATCGTGAATGTATTGTTTCTGCTTTCTAGACAAAGCTGGAACTGGTCATAGCTGAAAGGGGCTTGATCGATGTTCAAAGATGTCCACACACTTTTCCAAAACGATAGATTTAACATATTTCTTCATTTCATCATTGTAAGGTTTTTGTTACTCGAAAATGTTACATGCGAAGTAAAAGTTTTTTCCAGCTGAAATTTTTTATCAGAGAAAAAAACTCAAGAGGTACTCCACAATTATCATCTTTCTTTGTGAATTTGAGTGTGAGCATTAATACTTATAACGTGTACTGAGAGTATTCAAGATTCCAGGAACATACACAAGACCTGTAGGTACAGACTTCTCTATGTCCTCATGGTAAGTTGTTTTACGTGAATCGTTTATGAACCTTCTTTTAATACTTAGTGACTCAATTAAATGAATAGGGAAGTAATCACGAAAAGTTATTTAATGATTGAGAAAATAAAACATGACTTTTTAATTCTATGAACAAGGGAAAACTGCTTTGTGCAGTACGATGTATGGAAGCGTCATAAACCCCGAGAAGGTCTTCTTCACTATTTTAGCTAACCTATATCAAATAGAAAGGCCAAACTTACACCCTGAAACGCCTTCGAGGCAGACTGTAATTTTGACTTGGGGCACTTAACTGTGCAATTAGGTATCGTGAATGTATTGTTTCTGCTTTCTAGACAAAGCTGGAACTGGTCATAGCTGAAAGGGGCTTGATCGATGTTCAAAGATGTCCACACACTTTTCCAAAACGATAGATTTAACATATTTCTTCATTTCATCATTGTTAGGTTTTGTTACTCGAAAATGTTACATGCCAAGTAAAAGTTTTTTTCCAGCTGAAATTTTTTATCAGAGAAAAAAACTCAAGAGGTACTCCACAATTATCATCTTTCTTTGTGAATTTGAGTGTGAGCATTAATACTTATAACGTGTACTGAGAGTATTCAAGATTCCAGGAACATACACAAGACCTGTAGGTACAGACTTCTCTATGTCCTCATGGTAAGTTGTTTTACGTGAATCGTTTATGAACTTTCTTTTAATACTTAGTGACTCAATTAAATGAATAGGGAAGTAATCACGAAAAGTTATTTAATGATTGAGAAAATAAAACATGACTTTTTAATTCTATGAACAAGGGAAAACTGCTTTGTGCAGTACGATGTATGGAAGCGTCATAAACCCCGAGAAGGTCTTCTTCACTATTTTAGCTAACCTATATCAAATAGAAAGGCCAAACTTACACCCTGAAACGCCTTCGAGGCAGACTGTAATTTTGACTTGGGGCACTTAACTGTGCAATTAGGTATCGTGAATGTATTGTTTCTGCTTTCTAGACAAAGCTGGAACTGGTCATAGCTGAAAGGGGCTTGATCGATGTTCAAAGATGTCCACACACTTTTCCAAAACGATAGATTTAACATATTTCTTCATTTCATCATTGTAAGGTTTTTGTTACTCGAAAATGTTACATGCCAAGTAAAAGTTTTTTTCCAGCTGAAATTTTTTATCAGAGAAAAAACTCAAGAGGTACTCCACAATTATCATCTTTCTTTGTGAATTTGAGTGTGAGCATTAATACTTATAACGTGTACTGAGAGTATTCAAGATTCCAGGAACATACACAAGACCTGTAGGTACAGACTTCTCTATGTCCTCATGGTAAGTTGTTTTACGTGAATCGTTTATGAACCTTCTTTTAATACTTAGTGACTCAATTAAATGAATAGGGAAGTAATCACGAAAAGTTATTTAATGATTGAGAAAATAAAACATGACTTTTTAATTCTATGAACAAGGGAAAACTGCTTTGTGCAGTACGATGTATGGAAGCGTCATAAACCCCGAGAAGGTCTTCTTCACTATTTTAGCTAACCTATATCAAATAGAAAGGCCAAACTTACACCCTGAAACGCCTTCGAGGCAGACTGTAATTTTGACTTGGGGCACTTAACTGTGCAATTAGGTATCGTGAATGTATTGTTTCTGCTTTCTAGACAAAGCTGGAACTGGTCATAGCTGAAAGGGGCTTGATCGATGTTCAAAGATGTCCACACACTTTTCCAAAACGATAGATTTAACATATTTCTTCATTTCATCATTGTTACGTTTTTGTTACTCGAAAATGTTACATGCAAAGTAAAAGTTTTTTCCAGCTGAAATTTTTTATCAGAGAAAAAACTCAAGAGGTACTCCACAATTATCATCTTTCTTTGTGAATTTGAGTGTGAGCATTAATACTTATAACGTGTACTGAGAGTATTCAAGATTCCAGGAACATACACAAGACCTGTAGGTACAGACTTCTCTATGTCCTCATGGTAAGTTGTTTTACGTGAATCGTTTATGAACTTTCTTTTAATACTTAGTGACTCAATTAAATGAATAGGGAAGTAATCACGAAAAGTTATTTAATGATTGAGAAAATAAAACATGACTTTTTAATTCTATGAACAAGGGAAAACTGCTTTGTGCAGTACGATGTATGGAAGCGTCATAAACCCCGAGAAGGTCTTCTTCACTATTTTAGCTAACCTATATCAAATAGAAAGGCCAAACTTACACCCTGAAACGCCTTCGAGGCAGACTGTAATTTTGACTTGGGGCACTTAACTGTGCAATTAGGTATCGTGAATGTATTGTTTCTGCTTTCTAGACAAAGCTGGAACTGGTCATAGCTGAAAGGGGCTTGATCGATGTTCAAAGATGTCCACACACTTTTCCAAAACGATAGATTTAACATATTTCTTCATTTCATCATTGTAAGGTTTTTGTTACTCGAAAATGTTACATGCCAAGTAAAAGTTTTTTTCCAGCTGAAATTTTTTATCAGAGAAAAAAACTCAAGAGGTACTCCACAATTATCATCTTTCTTTGTGAATTTGAGTGTGAGCATTAATACTTATAACGTGTACTGAGAGTATTCAAGATTCCAGGAACATACACAAGACCTGTAGGTACAGACTTCTCTATGTCCTCATGGTAAGTTGTTTTACGTGAATCGTTTATGAACTTTCTTTTAATACTTAGTGACTCAATTAAATGAATAGGGAAGTAATCACGAAAAGTTATTTAATGATTGAGAAAATAAAACATGACTTTTTAATTCTATGAACAAGGGAAAACTGCTTTGTGCAGTACGATGTATGGAAGCGTCATAAACCCCGAGAAGGTCTTCTTCACTATTTTAGCTAACCTATATCAAATAGAAAGGCCAAACTTACACCCTGAAACGCCTTCGAGGCAGACTGTAATTTTGACTTGGGGCACTTAACTGTGCAATTAGGTATCGTGAATGTATTGTTTCTGCTTTCTAGACAAAGCTGGAACTGGTCATAGCTGAAAGGGGCTTGATCGATGTTCAAAGATGTCCACACACTTTTCCAAAACGATAGATTTAACATATTTCTTCATTTCATCATTGTAAGGTTTTTGTTACTCGAAAATGTTACATGCCAAGTAAAAGTTTTTTTCCAGCTGAAATTTTTTATCAGAGAAAAAACTCAAGAGGTACTCCACAATTATCATCTTTCTTTGTGAATTTGAGTGTGAGCATTAATACTTATAACGTGTACTGAGAGTATTCAAGATTCCAGGAACATACACAAGACCTGTAGGTACAGACTTCTCTATGTCCTCATGGTAAGTTGTTTTACGTGAATCGTTTATGAACTTTCTTTTAATACTTAGTGACTCAATTAAATGAATAGGGAAGTAATCACGAAAAGTTATTTAATGATTGAGAAAATAAAACATGACTTTTTAATTCTATGAACAAGGGAAAACTGCTTTGTGCAGTACGATGTATGGAAGCGTCATAAACCCCGAGAAGGTCTTCTTCACTATTTTAGCTAACCTATATCAAATAGAAAGGCCAAACTTACACCCTGAAACGCCTTCGAGGCAGACTGTAATTTTGACTTGGGGCACTTAACTGTGCAATTAGGTATCGTGAATGTATTGTTTCTGCTTTCTAGACAAAGCTGGAACTGGTCATAGCTGAAAGGGGCTTGATCGATGTTCAAAGATGTCCACACACTTTTCCAAAACGATAGATTTAACATATTTCTTCATTTCATCATTGTAAGGTTTTTGTTACTCGAAAATGTTACATGCCAAGTAAAAGTTTTTTTCCAGCTGAAATTTTTTATCAGAGAAAAAAACTCAAGAGGTACTCCACAATTATCATCTTTCTTTGTGAATTTGAGTGTGAGCATTAATACTTATAACGTGTACTGAGAGTATTCAAGATTCCAGGAACATACACAAGACCTGTAGGTACAGACTTCTCTATGTCCTCATGGTAAGTTGTTTTACGTGAATCGTTTATGAACTTTCTTTTAATACTTAGTGACTCAATTAAATGAATAGGGAAGTAATCACGAAAAGTTATTTAATGATTGAGAAAATAAAACATGACTTTTTAATTCTATGAACAAGGGAAAACTGCTTTGTGCAGTACGATGTATGGAAGCGTCATAAACCCCGAGAAGGTCTTCTTCACTATTTTAGCTAACCTATATCAAATAGAAAGGCCAAACTTACACCCTGAAACGCCTTCGAGGCAGACTGTAATTTTGACTTGGGGCACTTAACTGTGCAATTAGGTATCGTGAATGTATTGTTTCTGCTTTCTAGACAAAGCTGGAACTGGTCATAGCTGAAAGGGGCTTGATCGATGTTCAAAGATGTCCACACACTTTTCCAAAACGATAGATTTAACATATTTCTTCATTTCATCATTGTTAGGTTTTTTGTTACTCGAAAATGTTACATGCAAAGTAAAAGTTTTTTCCAGGTCTAATTTTTTATCAGAGAAAAAAACTCAAGAGGTACTCCACAATTATCATCTTTCTTTGTGAATTTGAGTGTGAGCATTAATACTTATAACGTGTACTGAGAGTATTCAAGATTCCAGGAACATACACAAGACCTGTAGGTACAGACTTCTCTATGTCCTCATGGTAAGTTGTTTTACGTGAATCGTTTATGAACTTTCTTTTAATACTTAGTGACTCAATTAAATGAATAGGGAAGTAATCACGAAAAGTTATTTAATGATTGAGAAAATAAAACATGACTTTTTAATTCTATGAACAAGGGAAAACTGCTTTGTGCAGTACGATGTATGGAAGCGTCATAAACCCCGAGAAGGTCTTCTTCACTATTTTAGCTAACCTATATCAAATAGAAAGGCCAAACTTACACCCTGAAACGCCTTCGAGGCAGACTGTAATTTTGACTTGGGGCACTTAACTGTGCAATTAGGTATCGTGAATGTATTGTTTCTGCTTTCTAGACAAAGCTGGAACTGGTCATAGCTGAAAGGGGCTTGATCGATGTTCAAAGATGTCCACACACTTTTCCAAAACGATAGATTTAACATATTTCTTCATTTCATCATTGTAAGGTTTTTGTTACTCGAAAATGTTACATGCGAAGTAAAAGTTTTTTCCAGCTGAAATTTTTTATCAGAGAAAAAAACTCAAGAGGTACTCCACAATTATCATCTTTCTTTGTGAATTTGAGTGTGAGCATTAATACTTATAACGTGTACTGAGAGTATTCAAGATTCCAGGAACATACACAAGACCTGTAGGTACAGACTTCTCTATGTCCTCATGGTAAGTTGTTTTACGTGAATCGTTTATGAACCTTCTTTTAATACTTAGTGACTCAATTAAATGAATAGGGAAGTAATCACGAAAAGTTATTTAATGATTGAGAAAATAAAACATGACTTTTTAATTCTATGAACAAGGGAAAACTGCTTTGTGCAGTACGATGTATGGAAGCGTCATAAACCCCGAGAAGGTCTTCTTCACTATTTTAGCTAACCTATATCAAATAGAAAGGCCAAACTTACACCCTGAAACGCCTTCGAGGCAGACTGTAATTTTGACTTGGGGCACTTAACTGTGCAATTAGGTATCGTGAATGTATTGTTTCTGCTTTCTAGACAAAGCTGGAACTGGTCATAGCTGAAAGGGGCTTGATCGATGTTCAAAGATGTCCACACACTTTTCCAAAACGATAGATTTAACATATTTCTTCATTTCATCATTGTTAGGTTTTGTTACTCGAAAATGTTACATGCAAAGTAAAAGTTTTTTCCAGCTGAAATTTTTTATCAGAGAAAAAACTCAAGAGGTACTCCACAATTATCATCTTTCTTTGTGAATTTGAGTGTGAGCATTAATACTTATAACGTGTACTGAGAGTATTCAAGATTCCAGGAACATACACAAGACCTGTAGGTACAGACTTCTCTATGTCCTCATGGTAAGTTGTTTTACGTGAATCGTTTATGAACTTTCTTTTAATACTTAGTGACTCAATTAAATGAATAGGAAGTAATCACGAAAAGTTATTTAATGATTGAGAAAATAAAACATGACTTTTAATTCTATGAACAAGGGAAAACTGCTTTGTGCAGTACGATGTATGGAAGCGTCATAAACCCGAGAAGGTCTTCTTCACTATTTTAGCTAACCTATATCAAATAGAAAGGCCAAACTTACACCCTGAAACGCCTTCGAGGCAGACTGTAATTTTGACTTGGGGCACTTAACTGTGCAATTAGGTATCGTGAATGTATTGTTTCTGCTTTCTAGACAAAGCTGGAACTGGTCATAGCTGAAAGGGGCTTGATCGATGTTCAAAGATGTCCACACACTTTTCCAAAACGATAGATTTAACATATTTCTTCATTTCATCATTGTAAGGTTTTTGTTACTCGAAAATGTTACATGCCAAGTAAAAGTTTTTTTCCAGCTGAAATTTTTTATCAGAGAAAAAAACTCAAGAGGTACTCCACAATTATCATCTTTCTTTGTGAATTTGAGTGTGAGCATTAATACTTATAACGTGTACTGAGAGTATTCAAGATTCCAGGAACATACACAAGACCTGTAGGTACAGACTTCTCTATGTCCTCATGGTAAGTTGTTTTACGTGAATCGTTTATGAACTTTCTTTTAATACTTAGTGACTCAATTAAATGAATAGGGAAGTAATCACGAAAAGTTATTTAATGATTGAGAAAATAAAACATGACTTTTTAATTCTATGAACAAGGGAAAACTGCTTTGTGCAGTACGATGTATGGAAGCGTCATAAACCCGAGAAGGTCTTCTTCACTATTTTAGCTAACCTATATCAAATAGAAAGGCCAAACTTACACCCTGAAACGCCTTCGAGGCAGACTGTAATTTTGACTTGGGGCACTTAACTGTGCAATTAGGTATCGTGAATGTATTGTTTCTGCTTTCTAGACAAAGCTGGAACTGGTCATAGCTGAAAGGGGCTTGATCGATGTTCAAAGATGTCCACACACTTTTCCAAAACGATAGATTTAACATATTTCTTCATTTCATCATTGTAAGGTTTTTGTTACTCGAAAATGTTACATGCCAAGTAAAAGTTTTTTCCAGCTGAAATTTTTTATCAGAGAAAAAAACTCAAGAGGTACTCCACAATTATCATCTTTCTTTGTGAATTTGAGTGTGAGCATTAATACTTATAACGTGTACTGAGAGTATTCAAGATTCCAGGAACATACACAAGACCTGTAGGTACAGACTTCTCTATGTCCTCATGGTAAGTTGTTTTACGTGAATCGTTTATGAACCTTCTTTTAATACTTAGTGACTCAATTAAATGAATAGGGAAGTAATCACGAAAAGTTATTTAATGATTGAGAAAATAAAACATGACTTTTTAATTCTATGAACAAGGGAAAACTGCTTTGTGCAGTACGATGTATGGAAGCGTCATAAACCCGAGAAGGTCTTCTTCACTATTTTAGCTAACCTATATCAAATAGAAAGGCCAAACTTACACCCTGAAACGCCTTCGAGGCAGACTGTAATTTTGACTTGGGGCACTTAACTGTGCAATTAGGTATCGTGAATGTATTGTTTCTGCTTTCTAGACAAAGCTGGAACTGGTCATAGCTGAAAGGGGCTTGATCGATGTTCAAAGATGTCCACACACTTTTCCAAAACGATAGATTTAACATATTTCTTCATTTCATCATTGTTAGGTTTTGTTACTCGAAAATGTTACATGCAAAGTAAAAGTTTTTTCCAGGTCTAATTTTTTATCAGAGAAAAAACTCAAGAGGTACTCCACAATTATCATCTTTCTTTGTGAATTTGAGTGTGAGCATTAATACTTATAACGTGTACTGAGAGTATTCAAGATTCCAGGAACATACACAAGACCTGTAGGTACAGACTTCTCTATGTCCTCATGGTAAGTTGTTTTACGTGAATCGTTTATGAACTTTCTTTTAATACTTAGTGACTCAATTAAATGAATAGGGAAGTAATCACGAAAAGTTATTTAATGATTGAGAAAATAAAACATGACTTTTTAATTCTATGAACAAGGGAAAACTGCTTTGTGCAGTACGATGTATGGAAGCGTCATAAACCCCGAGAAGGTCTTCTTCACTATTTTAGCTAACCTATATCAAATAGAAAGGCCAAACTTACACCCTGAAACGCCTTCGAGGCAGACTGTAATTTTGACTTGGGGCACTTAACTGTGCAATTAGGTATCGTGAATGTATTGTTTCTGCTTTCTAGACAAAGCTGGAACTGGTCATAGCTGAAAGGGGCTTGATCGATGTTCAAAGATGTCCACACACTTTTCCAAAACGATAGATTTAACATATTTCTTCATTTCATCATTGTAAGGTTTTTGTTACTCGAAAATGTTACATGCCAAGTAAAAGTTTTTTTCCAGCTGAAATTTTTTATCAGAGAAAAAACTCAAGAGGTACTCCACAATTATCATCTTTCTTTGTGAATTTGAGTGTGAGCATTAATACTTATAACGTGTACTGAGAGTATTCAAGATTCCAGGAACATACACAAGACCTGTAGGTACAGACTTCTCTATGTCCTCATGGTAAGTTGTTTTACGTGAATCGTTTATGAACTTTCTTTTAATACTTAGTGACTCAATTAAATGAATAGGGAAGTAATCACGAAAAGTTATTTAATGATTGAGAAAATAAAACATGACTTTTTAATTCTATGAACAAGGGAAAACTGCTTTGTGCAGTACGATGTATGGAAGCGTCATAAACCCGAGAAGGTCTTCTTCACTATTTTAGCTAACCTATATCAAATAGAAAGGCCAAACTTACACCCTGAAACGCCTTCGAGGCAGACTGTAATTTTGACTTGGGGCACTTAACTGTGCAATTAGGTATCGTGAATGTATTGTTTCTGCTTTCTAGACAAAGCTGGAACTGGTCATAGCTGAAAGGGGCTTGATCGATGTTCAAAGATGTCCACACACTTTTCCAAAACGATAGATTTAACATATTTCTTCATTTCATCATTGTAAGGTTTTTTGTTACTCGAAAATGTTACATGCCAAGTAAAAGTTTTTTTCCAGCTGAAATTTTTTATCAGAGAAAAAAACTCAAGAGGTACTCCACAATTATCATCTTTCTTTGTGAATTTGAGTGTGAGCATTAATACTTATAACGTGTACTGAGAGTATTCAAGATTCCAGGAACATACACAAGACCTGTCGATACAGCCTTTTCGATGTCCTCATGGTAAGTTGTTTTACGTGAATCGTTTATGAACTTTCTTTTAATACTTAGTGACTCAATTAAATGAATAGGGAAGTAATCACGAAAAGTTATTTAATGATTGAGAAAATAAAACATGACTTTTTAATTCTATGAACAAGGGAAAACTGCTTTGTGCAGTACGATGTATGGAAGCGTCATAAACCCCGAGAAGGTCTTCTTCACTATTTTAGCTAACCTATATCAAATAGAAAGGCCAAACTTACACCCTGAAACGCCTTCGAGGCAGACTGTAATTTTGACTTGGGGCACTTAACTGTGCAATTAGGTATCGTGAATGTATTGTTTCTGCTTTCTAGACAAAGCTGGAACTGGTCATAGCTGAAAGGGGCTTGATCGATGTTCAAAGATGTCCACACACTTTTCCAAAACGATAGATTTAACATATTTCTTCATTTCATCATTGTAAGGTTTTGTTACTCGAAAATGTTACATGCCAAGTAAAAGTTTTTTTCCAGCTGAAATTTTTTATCAGAGAAAAAAACTCAAGAGGTACTCCACAATTATCATCTTTCTTTGTGAATTTGAGTGTGAGCATTAATACTTATAACGTGTACTGAGAGTATTCAAGATTCCAGGAACATACACAAGACCTGTAGGTACAGACTTCTCTATGTCCTCATGGTAAGTTGTTTTACGTGAATCGTTTATGAACTTTCTTTTAATACTTAGTGACTCAATTAAATGAATAGGGAAGTAATCACGAAAAGTTATTTAATGATTGAGAAAATAAAACATGACTTTTTAATTCTATGAACAAGGGAAAACTGCTTTGTGCAGTACGATGTATGGAAGCGTCATAAACCCGAGAAGGTCTTCTTCACTATTTTAGCTAACCTATATCAAATAGAAAGGCCAAACTTACACCCTGAAACGCCTTCGAGGCAGACTGTAATTTTGACTTGGGGCACTTAACTGTGCAATTAGGTATCGTGAATGTATTGTTTCTGCTTTCTAGACAAAGCTGGAACTGGTCATAGCTGAAAGGGGCTTGATCGATGTTCAAAGATGTCCACACACTTTTCCAAAACGATAGATTTAACATATTTCTTCATTTCATCATTGTAAGGTTTTTGTTACTCGAAAATGTTACATGCCAAGTAAAAGTTTTTTTCCAGCTGAAATTTTTTATCAGAGAAAAAAACTCAAGAGGTACTCCACAATTATCATCTTTCTTTGTGAATTTGAGTGTGAGCATTAATACTTATAATGTGTACTGAGAGTATTCAAGATTCCAGGAACATACACAAGACCTGTAGGTACAGACTTCTCTATGTCCTCATGGTAAGTTGTTTTACGTGAATCGTTTATGAACCTTCTTTTAATACTTAGTGACTCAATTAAATGAATAGGGAAGTAATCACGAAAAGTTATTTAATGATTGAGAAAATAAAACATGACTTTTAATTCTATGAACAAGGGAAAACTGCTTTGTGCAGTACGATGTATGGAAGCGTCATAAACCCGAGAAGGTCTTCTTCACTATTTTAGCTAACCTATATCAAATAGAAAGGCCAAACTTACACCCTGAAACGCCTTCGAGGCAGACTGTAATTTTGACTTGGGGCACTTAACTGTGCAATTAGGTATCGTGAATGTATTGTTTCTGCTTTCTAGACAAAGCTGGAACTGGTCATAGCTGAAAGGGGCTTGATCGATGTTCAAAGATGTCCACACACTTTTCCAAAACGATAGATTTAACATATTTCTTCATTTCATCATTGTAAGGTTTTGTTACTCGAAAATGTTACATGCCAAGTAAAAGTTTTTTTCCAGCTGAAATTTTTTATCAGAGAAAAAAACTCAAGAGGTACTCCACAATTATCATCTTTCTTTGTGAATTTGAGTGTGAGCATTAATACTTATAACGTGTACTGAGAGTATTCAAGATTCCAGGAACATACACAAGACCTGTAGGTACAGACTTCTCTATGTCCTCATGGTAAGTTGTTTTACGTGAATCGTTTATGAACTTTCTTTTAATACTTAGTGACTCAATTAAATGAATAGGGAAGTAATCACGAAAAGTTATTTAATGATTGAGAAAATAAAACATGACTTTTTAATTCTATGAACAAGGGAAAACTGCTTTGTGCAGTACGATGTATGGAAGCGTCATAAACCCGAGAAGGTCTTCTTCACTATTTTAGCTAACCTATATCAAATAGAAAGGCCAAACTTACACCCTGAAACGCCTTCGAGGCAGACTGTAATTTTGACTTGGGGCACTTAACTGTGCAATTAGGTATCGTGAATGTATTGTTTCTGCTTTCTAGACAAAGCTGGAACTGGTCATAGCTGAAAGGGGCTTGATCGATGTTCAAAGATGTCCACACACTTTTCCAAAACGATAGATTTAACATATTTCTTCATTTCATCATTGTTAGGTTTTGTTACTCGAAAATGTTACATGCAAAGTAAAAGTTTTTTTCCAGGTCTAATTTTTTATCAGAGAAAAAAACTCAAGAGGTACTCCACAATTATCATCTTTCTTTGTGAATTTGAGTGTGAGCATTAATACTTATAACGTGTACTGAGAGTATTCAAGATTCCAGGAACATACACAAGACCTGTAGGTACAGACTTCTCTATGTCCTCATGGTAAGTTGTTTTACGTGAATCGTTTATGAACTTTCTTTTAATACTTAGTGACTCAATTAAATGAATAGGGAAGTAATCACGAAAAGTTATTTAATGATTGAGAAAATAAAACATGACTTTTTAATTCTATGAACAAGGGAAAACTGCTTTGTGCAGTACGATGTATGGAAGCGTCATAAACCCGAGAAGGTCTTCTTCACTATTTTAGCTAACCTATATCAAATAGAAAGGCCAAACTTACACCCTGAAACGCCTTCGAGGCAGACTGTAATTTTGACTTGGGGCACTTAACTGTGCAATTAGGTATCGTGAATGTATTGTTTCTGCTTTCTAGACAAAGCTGGAACTGGTCATAGCTGAAAGGGGCTTGATCGATGTTCAAAGATGTCCACACACTTTTCCAAAACGATAGATTTAACATATTTCTTCATTTCATCATTGTTACGTTTTTGTTACTCGAAAATGTTACATGCCAAGTAAAAGTTTTTTCCAGCTGAAATTTTTTATCAGAGAAAAAAACTCAAGAGGTACTCCACAATTATCATCTTTCTTTGTGAATTTGAGTGTGAGCATTAATACTTATAACGTGTACTGAGAGTATTCAAGATTCCAGGAACATACACAAGACCTGTAGGTACAGACTTCTCTATGTCCTCATGGTAAGTTGTTTTACGTGAATCGTTTATGAACTTTCTTTTAATACTTAGTGACTCAATTAAATGAATAGGGAAGTAATCACGAAAAGTTATTTAATGATTGAGAAAATAAAACATGACTTTTTAATTCTATGAACAAGGGAAAACTGCTTTGTGCAGTACGATGTATGGAAGCGTCATAAACCCGAGAAGGTCTTCTTCACTATTTTAGCTAACCTATATCAAATAGAAAGGCCAAACTTACACCCTGAAACGCCTTCGAGGCAGACTGTAATTTTGACTTGGGGCACTTAACTGTGCAATTAGGTATCGTGAATGTATTGTTTCTGCTTTCTAGACAAAGCTGGAACTGGTCATAGCTGAAAGGGGCTTGATCGATGTTCAAAGATGTCCACACACTTTTCCAAAACGATAGATTTAACATATTTCTTCATTTCATCATTGTAAGGTTTTTGTTACTCGAAAATGTTACATGCCAAGTAAAAGTTTTTTTCCAGCTGAAATTTTTTATCAGAGAAAAAACTCAAGAGGTACTCCACAATTATCATCTTTCTTTGTGAATTTGAGTGTGAGCATTAATACTTATAACGTGTACTGAGAGTATTCAAGATTCCAGGAACATACACAAGACCTGTAGGTACAGACTTCTCTATGTCCTCATGGTAAGTTGTTTTACGTGAATCGTTTATGAACCTTCTTTTAATACTTAGTGACTCAATTAAATGAATAGGGAAGTAATCACGAAAAGTTATTTAATGATTGAGAAAATAAAACATGACTTTTTAATTCTATGAACAAGGGAAAACTGCTTTGTGCAGTACGATGTATGGAAGCGTCATAAACCCGAGAAGGTCTTCTTCACTATTTTAGCTAACCTATATCAAATAGAAAGGCCAAACTTACACCCTGAAACGCCTTCGAGGCAGACTGTAATTTTGACTTGGGGCACTTAACTGTGCAATTAGGTATCGTGAATGTATTGTTTCTGCTTTCTAGACAAAGCTGGAACTGGTCATAGCTGAAAGGGGCTTGATCGATGTTCACAGATGTCCACACACTTTTCCAAAACGATAGATTTAACATATTTCTGCATTTCATCATTGTTAGGTTTTTGTTACTCGAAAATGTTACATGCAAAGTAAAAGTTTTTTCCAGGTCTAATTTTTTATCAGAGAAAAAAACTCAAGAGGTACTCCACAATTATCATCTTTCTTTGTGAATTTGAGTGTGAGCATTAATACTTATAACGTGTACTGAGAGTATTCAAGATTCCAGGAACATACACAAGACCTGTAGGTACAGACTTCTCTATGTCCTCATGGTAAGTTGTTTTACGTGAATCGTTTATGAACTTTCTTTTAATACTTAGTGACTCAATTAAATGAATAGGAAGTAATCACGAAAAGTTATTTAATGATTGAGAAAATAAAACATGACTTTTAATTCTATGAACAAGGGAAAACTGCTTTGTGCAGTACGATGTATGGAAGCGTCATAAACCCGAGAAGGTCTTCTTCACTATTTTAGCTAACCTATATCAAATAGAAAGGCCAAACTTACACCCTGAAACGCCTTCGAGGCAGACTGTAATTTTGACTTGGGGCACTTAACTGTGCAATTAGGTATCGTGAATGTATTGTTTCTGCTTTCTAGACAAAGCTGGAACTGGTCATAGCTGAAAGGGGCTTGATCGATGTTCAAAGATGTCCACACACTTTTCCAAAACGATAGATTTAACATATTTCTTCATTTCATCATTGTAAGGTTTTTGTTACTCGAAAATGTTACATGCAAAGTAAAAGTTTTTTCCAGCTGAAATTTTTTATCAGAGAAAAAACTCAAGAGGTACTCCACAATTATCATCTTTCTTTGTGAATTTGAGTGTGAGCATTAATACTTATAACGTGTACTGAGAGTATTCAAGATTCCAGGAACATACACAAGACCTGTAGGTACAGACTTCTCTATGTCCTCATGGTAAGTTGTTTTACGTGAATCGTTTATGAACCTTCTTTTAATACTTAGTGACTCAATTAAATGAATAGGGAAGTAATCACGAAAAGTTATTTAATGATTGAGAAAATAAAACATGACTTTTTAATTCTATGAACAAGGGAAAACTGCTTTGTGCAGTACGATGTATGGAAGCGTCATAAACCCGAGAAGGTCTTCTTCACTATTTTAGCTAACCTATATCAAATAGAAAGGCCAAACTTACACCCTGAAACGCCTTCGAGGCAGACTGTAATTTTGACTTGGGGCACTTAACTGTGCAATTAGGTATCGTGAATGTATTGTTTCTGCTTTCTAGACAAAGCTGGAACTGGTCATAGCTGAAAGGGGCTTGATCGATGTTCACAGATGTCCACACACTTTTCCAAAACGATAGATTTAACATATTTCTGCATTTCATCATTGTTAGGTTTTGTTACTCGAAAATGTTACATGCAAAGTAAAAGTTTTTTCCAGGTCTAATTTTTTATCAGAGAAAAAAACTCAAGAGGTACTCCACAATTATCATCTTTCTTTGTGAATTTGAGTGTGAGCATTAATACTTATAACGTGTACTGAGAGTATTCAAGATTCCAGGAACATACACAAGACCTGTAGGTACAGACTTCTCTATGTCCTCATGGTAAGTTGTTTTACGTGAATCGTTTATGAACTTTCTTTTAATACTTAGTGACTCAATTAAATGAATAGGAAGTAATCACGAAAAGTTATTTAATGATTGAGAAAATAAAACATGACTTTTAATTCTATGAACAAGGGAAAACTGCTTTGTGCAGTACGATGTATGGAAGCGTCATAAACCCGAGAGAAGGTCTTCTTCACTATTTTAGCTAACCTATATCAAATAGAAAGGCCAAACTTACACCCTGAAACGCCTTCGAGGCAGACTGTAATTTTGACTTGGGGCACTTAACTGTGCAATTAGGTATCGTGAATGTATTGTTTCTGCTTTCTAGACAAAGCTGGAACTGGTCATAGCTGAAAGGGGCTTGATCGATGTTCAAAGATGTCCACACACTTTTCCAAAACGATAGATTTAACATATTTCTTCATTTCATCATTGTAAGGTTTTTGTTACTCGAAAATGTTACATGCAAAGTAAAAGTTTTTTCCAGCTGAAATTTTTTATCAGAGAAAAAAACTCAAGAGGTACTCCACAATTATCATCTTTCTTTGTGAATTTGAGTGTGAGCATTAATACTTATAACGTGTACTGAGAGTATTCAAGATTCCAGGAACATACACAAGACCTGTAGGTACAGACTTCTCTATGTCCTCATGGTAAGTTGTTTTACGTGAATCGTTTATGAACCTTCTTTTAATACTTAGTGACTCAATTAAATGAATAGGGAAGTAATCACGAAAAGTTATTTAATGATTGAGAAAATAAAACATGACTTTTTAATTCTATGAACAAGGGAAAACTGCTTTGTGCAGTACGATGTATGGAAGCGTCATAAACCCGAGAAGGTCTTCTTCACTATTTTAGCTAACCTATATCAAATAGAAAGGCCAAACTTACACCCTGAAACGCCTTCGAGGCAGACTGTAATTTTGACTTGGGGCACTTAACTGTGCAATTAGGTATCGTGAATGTATTGTTTCTGCTTTCTAGACAAAGCTGGAACTGGTCATAGCTGAAAGGGGCTTGATCGATGTTCAAAGATGTCCACACACTTTTCCAAAACGATAGATTTAACATATTTCTGCATTTCATCATTGTTACGTTTTTGTTACTCGAAAATGTTACATGCAAAGTAAAAGTTTTTTTCCAGGTCTAATTTTTTATCAGAGAAAAAAACTCAAGAGGTACTCCACAATTATCATCTTTCTTTGTGAATTTGAGTGTGAGCATTAATACTTATAACGTGTACTGAGAGTATTCAAGATTCCAGGAACATACACAAGACCTGTAGGTACAGACTTCTCTATGTCCTCATGGTAAGTTGTTTTACGTGAATCGTTTATGAACTTTCTTTTAATACTTAGTGACTCAATTAAATGAATAGGGAAGTAATCACGAAAAGTTATTTAATGATTGAGAAAATAAAACATGACTTTTTAATTCTATGAACAAGGGAAAACTGCTTTGTGCAGTACGATGTATGGAAGCGTCATAAACCCCGAGAAGGTCTTCTTCACTATTTTAGCTAACCTATATCAAATAGAAAGGCCAAACTTACACCCTGAAACGCCTTCGAGGCAGACTGTAATTTTGACTTGGGGCACTTAACTGTGCAATTAGGTATCGTGAATGTATTGTTTCTGCTTTCTAGACAAAGCTGGAACTGGTCATAGCTGAAAGGGGCTTGATCGATGTTCACAGATGTCCACACACTTTTCCAAAACGATAGATTTAACATATTTCTGCATTTCATCATTGTTAGGTTTTGTTACTCGAAAATGTTACATGCAAAGTAAAAGTTTTTTCCAGGTCTAATTTTTTATCAGAGAAAAAACTCAAGAGGTACTCCACAATTATCATCTTTCTTTGTGAATTTGAGTGTGAGCATTAATACTTATAACGTGTACTGAGAGTATTCAAGATTCCAGGAACATACACAAGACCTGTAGGTACAGACTTCTCTATGTCCTCATGGTAAGTTGTTTTACGTGAATCGTTTATGAACTTTCTTTTAATACTTAGTGACTCAATTAAATGAATAGGGAAGTAATCACGAAAAGTTATTTAATGATTGAGAAAATAAAACATGACTTTTTAATTCTATGAACAAGGGAAAACTGCTTTGTGCAGTACGATGTATGGAAGCGTCATAAACCCGAGAAGGTCTTCTTCACTATTTTAGCTAACCTATATCAAATAGAAAGGCCAAACTTACACCCTGAAACGCCTTCGAGGCAGACTGTAATTTTGACTTGGGGCACTTAACTGTGCAATTAGGTATCGTGAATGTATTGTTTCTGCTTTCTAGACAAAGCTGGAACTGGTCATAGCTGAAAGGGGCTTGATCGATGTTCAAAGATGTCCACACACTTTTCCAAAACGATAGATTTAACATATTTCTTCATTTCATCATTGTTAGGTTTTGTTACTCGAAAATGTTACATGCAAAGTAAAAGTTTTTTCCAGGTGAAATTTTTTATCAGAGAAAAAACTCAAGAGGTACTCCACAATTATCATCTTTCTTTGTGAATTTGAGTGTGAGCATTAATACTTATAACGTGTACTGAGAGTATTCAAGATTCCAGGAACATACACAAGACCTGTAGGTACAGACTTCTCTATGTCCTCATGGTAAGTTGTTTTACGTGAATCGTTTATGAACTTTCTTTTAATACTTAGTGACTCAATTAAATGAATAGGGAAGTAATCACGAAAAGTTATTTAATGATTGAGAAAATAAAACATGACTTTTTAATTCTATGAACAAGGGAAAACTGCTTTGTGCAGTACGATGTATGGAAGCGTCATAAACCCGAGAAGGTCTTCTTCACTATTTTAGCTAACCTATATCAAATAGAAAGGCCAAACTTACACCCTGAAACGCCTTCGAGGCAGACTGTAATTTTGACTTGGGGCACTTAACTGTGCAATTAGGTATCGTGAATGTATTGTTTCTGCTTTCTAGACAAAGCTGGAACTGGTCATAGCTGAAAGGGGCTTGATCGATGTTCACAGATGTCCACACACTTTTCCAAAACGATAGATTTAACATATTTCTTCATTTCATCATTGTTAGGTTTTGTTACTCGAAAATGTTACATGCAAAGTAAAAGTTTTTTTCCAGGTCTAATTTTTTATCAGAGAAAAAAACTCAAGAGGTACTCCACAATTATCATCTTTCTTTGTGAATTTGAGTGTGAGCATTAATACTTATAACGTGTACTGAGAGTATTCAAGATTCCAGGAACATACACAAGACCTGTAGGTACAGACTTCTCTATGTCCTCATGGTAAGTTGTTTTACGTGAATCGTTTATGAACTTTCTTTTAATACTTAGTGACTCAATTAAATGAATAGGAAGTAATCACGAAAAGTTATTTAATGATTGAGAAAATAAAACATGACTTTTAATTCTATGAACAAGGGAAAACTGCTTTGTGCAGTACGATGTATGGAAGCGTCATAAACCCGAGAAGGTCTTCTTCACTATTTTAGCTAACCTATATCAAATAGAAAGGCCAAACTTACACCCTGAAACGCCTTCGAGGCAGACTGTAATTTTGACTTGGGGCACTTAACTGTGCAATTAGGTATCGTGAATGTATTGTTTCTGCTTTCTAGACAAAGCTGGAACTGGTCATAGCTGAAAGGGGCTTGATCGATGTTCACAGATGTCCACACACTTTTCCAAAACGATAGATTTAACATATTTCTGCATTTCATCATTGTTAGGTTTTGTTACTCGAAAATGTTACATGCAAAGTAAAAGTTTTTTTCCAGGTCTAATTTTTTATCAGAGAAAAAAACTCAAGAGGTACTCCACAATTATCATCTTTCTTTGTGAATTTGAGTGTGAGCATTAATACTTATAACGTGTACTGAGAGTATTCAAGATTCCAGGAACATACACAAGACCTGTAGGTACAGACTTCTCTATGTCCTCATGGTAAGTTGTTTTACGTGAATCGTTTATGAACTTTCTTTTAATACTTAGTGACTCAATTAAATGAATAGGGAAGTAATCACGAAAAGTTATTTAATGATTGAGAAAATAAAACATGACTTTTTAATTCTATGAACAAGGGAAAACTGCTTTGTGCAGTACGATGTATGGAAGCGTCATAAACCCGAGAAGGTCTTCTTCACTATTTTAGCTAACCTATATCAAATAGAAAGGCCAAACTTACACCCTGAAACGCCTTCGAGGCAGACTGTAATTTTGACTTGGGGCACTTAACTGTGCAATTAGGTATCGTGAATGTATTGTTTCTGCTTTCTAGACAAAGCTGGAACTGGTCATAGCTGAAAGGGGCTTGATCGATGTTCAAAGATGTCCACACACTTTTCCAAAACGATAGATTTAACATATTTCTTCATTTCATCATTGTTAGGTTTTGTTACTCGAAAATGTTACATGCAAAGTAAAAGTTTTTTTCCAGGTCTAATTTTTTATCAGAGAAAAAAACTCAAGAGGTACTCCACAATTATCATCTTTCTTTGTGAATTTGAGTGTGAGCATTAATACTTATAACGTGTACTGAGAGTATTCAAGATTCCAGGAACATACACAAGACCTGTAGGTACAGACTTCTCTATGTCCTCATGGTAAGTTGTTTTACGTGAATCGTTTATGAACTTTCTTTTAATACTTAGTGACTCAATTAAATGAATAGGGAAGTAATCACGAAAAGTTATTTAATGATTGAGAAAATAAAACATGACTTTTTAATTCTATGAACAAGGGAAAACTGCTTTGTGCAGTACGATGTATGGAAGCGTCATAAACCCGAGAAGGTCTTCTTCACTATTTTAGCTAACCTATATCAAATAGAAAGGCCAAACTTACACCCTGAAACGCCTTCGAGGCAGACTGTAATTTTGACTTGGGGCACTTAACTGTGCAATTAGGTATCGTGAATGTATTGTTTCTGCTTTCTAGACAAAGCTGGAACTGGTCATAGCTGAAAGGGGCTTGATCGATGTTCAAGATGTCCACACACTTTTCCAAAACGATAGATTTAACATATTTCTGCATTTCATCATTGTTAGGTTTTGTTACTCGAAAATGTTACATGCAAAGTAAAAGTTTTTTTCCAGGTCTAATTTTTTATCAGAGAAAAAAACTCAAGAGGTACTCCACAATTATCATCTTTCTTTGTGAATTTGAGTGTGAGCATTAATACTTATAACGTGTACTGAGAGTATTCAAGATTCCAGGAACATACACAAGACCTGTAGGTACAGACTTCTCTATGTCCTCATGGTAAGTTGTTTTACGTGAATCGTTTATGAACTTTCTTTTAATACTTAGTGACTCAATTAAATGAATAGGGAAGTAATCACGAAAAGTTATTTAATGATTGAGAAAATAAAACATGACTTTTTAATTCTATGAACAAGGGAAAACTGCTTTGTGCAGTACGATGTATGGAAGCGTCATAAACCCCGAGAAGGTCTTCTTCACTATTTTAGCTAACCTATATCAAATAGAAAGGCCAAACTTACACCCTGAAACGCCTTCGAGGCAGACTGTAATTTTGACTTGGGGCACTTAACTGTGCAATTAGGTATCGTGAATGTATTGTTTCTGCTTTCTAGACAAAGCTGGAACTGGTCATAGCTGAAAGGGGCTTGATCGATGTTCACAGATGTCCACACACTTTTCCAAAACGATAGATTTAACATATTTCTGCATTTCATCATTGTTAGGTTTTGTTACTCGAAAATGTTACATGCAAAGTAAAAGTTTTTTCCAGGTCTAAAATTTTTTATCAGAGAAAAAAACTCAAGAGGTACTCCACAATTATCATCTTTCTTTGTGAATTTGAGTGTGAGCATTAATACTTATAACGTGTACTGAGAGTATTCAAGATTCCAGGAACATACACAAGACCTGTAGGTACAGACTTCTCTATGTCCTCATGGTAAGTTGTTTTACGTGAATCGTTTATGAACCTTCTTTTAATACTTAGTGACTCAATTAAATGAATAGGGAAGTAATCACGAAAAGTTATTTAATGATTGAGAAAATAAAACATGACTTTTTAATTCTATGAACAAGGGAAAACTGCTTTGTGCAGTACGATGTATGGAAGCGTCATAAACCCCGAGAAGGTCTTCTTCACTATTTTAGCTAACCTATATCAAATAGAAAGGCCAAACTTACACCCTGAAACGCCTTCGAGGCAGACTGTAATTTTGACTTGGGGCACTTAACTGTGCAATTAGGTATCGTGAATGTATTGTTTCTGCTTTCTAGACAAAGCTGGAACTGGTCATAGCTGAAAGGGGCTTGATCGATGTTCAAAGATGTCCACACACTTTTCCAAAACGATAGATTTAACATATTTCTTCATTTCATCATTGTAAGGTTTTTGTTACTCGAAAATGTTACATGCAAAGTAAAAGTTTTTTTCCAGGTCTAATTTTTTATCAGAGAAAAAACTCAAGAGGTACTCCACAATTATCATCTTTCTTTGTGAATTTGAGTGTGAGCATTAATACTTATAACGTGTACTGAGAGTATTCAAGATTCCAGGAACATACACAAGACCTGTAGGTACAGACTTCTCTATGTCCTCATGGTAAGTTGTTTTACGTGAATCGTTTATGAACTTTCTTTTAATACTTAGTGACTCAATTAAATGAATAGGGAAGTAATCACGAAAAGTTATTTAATGATTGAGAAAATAAAACATGACTTTTTAATTCTATGAACAAGGGAAAACTGCTTTGTGCAGTACGATGTATGGAAGCGTCATAAACCCCGAGAAGGTCTTCTTCACTATTTTAGCTAACCTATATCAAATAGAAAGGCCAAACTTACACCCTGAAACGCCTTCGAGGCAGACTGTAATTTTGACTTGGGGCACTTAACTGTGCAATTAGGTATCGTGAATGTATTGTTTCTGCTTTCTAGACAAAGCTGGAACTGGTCATAGCTGAAAGGGGCTTGATCGATGTTCAAAGATGTCCACACACTTTTCCAAAACGATAGATTTAACATATTTCTTCATTTCATCATTGTAAGGTTTTTGTTACTCGAAAATGTTACATGCAAAGTAAAAGTTTTTTTCCAGGTCTAATTTTTTATCAGAGAAAAAAACTCAAGAGGTACTCCACAATTATCATCTTTCTTTGTGAATTTGAGTGTGAGCATTAATACTTATAACGTGTACTGAGAGTATTCAAGATTCCAGGAACATACACAAGACCTGTAGGTACAGACTTCTCTATGTCCTCATGGTAAGTTGTTTTACGTGAATCGTTTATGAACCTTCTTTTAATACTTAGTGACTCAATTAAATGAATAGGAAGTAATCACGAAAAGTTATTTAATGATTGAGAAAATAAAACATGACTTTTTAATTCTATGAACAAGGGAAAACTGCTTTGTGCAGTACGATGTATGGAAGCGTCATAAACCCCGAGAAGGTCTTCTTCACTATTTTAGCTAACCTATATCAAATAGAAAGGCCAAACTTACACCCTGAAACGCCTTCGAGGCAGACTGTAATTTTGACTTGGGGCACTTAACTGTGCAATTAGGTATCGTGAATGTATTGTTTCTGCTTTCTAGACAAAGCTGGAACTGGTCATAGCTGAAAGGGGCTTGATCGATGTTCACAGATGTCCACACACTTTTCCAAAACGATAGATTTAACATATTTCTGCATTTCATCATTGTTAGGTTTTGTTACTCGAAAATGTTACATGCAAAGTAAAAGTTTTTTTCCAGGTCTAATTTTTTATCAGAGAAAAAAACTCAAGAGGTACTCCACAATTATCATCTTTCTTTGTGAATTTGAGTGTGAGCATTAATACTTATAACGTGTACTGAGAGTATTCAAGATTCCAGGAACATACACAAGACCTGTAGGTACAGACTTCTCTATGTCCTCATGGTAAGTTGTTTTACGTGAATCGTTTATGAACCTTCTTTTAATACTTAGTGACTCAATTAAATGAATAGGGAAGTAATCACGAAAAGTTATTTAATGATTGAGAAAATAAAACATGACTTTTTAATTCTATGAACAAGGGAAAACTGCTTTGTGCAGTACGATGTATGGAAGCGTCATAAACCCCGAGAAGGTCTTCTTCACTATTTTAGCTAACCTATATCAAATAGAAAGGCCAAACTTACACCCTGAAACGCCTTCGAGGCAGACTGTAATTTTGACTTGGGGCACTTAACTGTGCAATTAGGTATCGTGAATGTATTGTTTCTGCTTTCTAGACAAAGCTGGAACTGGTCATAGCTGAAAGGGGCTTGATCGATGTTCACAGATGTCCACACACTTTTCCAAAACGATAGATTTAACATATTTCTGCATTTCATCATTGTAAGGTTTTGTTACTCGAAAATGTTACATGCAAAGTAAAAGTTTTTTCCAGGTGAAATTTTTTATCAGAGAAAAAACTCAAGAGGTACTCCACAATTATCATCTTTCTTTGTGAATTTGAGTGTGAGCATTAATACTTATAACGTGTACTGAGAGTATTCAAGATTCCAGGAACATACACAAGACCTGTAGGTACAGACTTCTCTATGTCCTCATGGTAAGTTGTTTTACGTGAATCGTTTATGAACCTTCTTTTAATACTTAGTGACTCAATTAAATGAATAGGGAAGTAATCACGAAAAGTTATTTAATGATTGAGAAAATAAAACATGACTTTTTAATTCTATGAACAAGGGAAAACTGCTTTGTGCAGTACGATGTATGGAAGCGTCATAAACCCCGAGAAGGTCTTCTTCACTATTTTAGCTAACCTATATCAAATAGAAAGGCCAAACTTACACCCTGAAACGCCTTCGAGGCAGACTGTAATTTTGACTTGGGGCACTTAACTGTGCAATTAGGTATCGTGAATGTATTGTTTCTGCTTTCTAGACAAAGCTGGAACTGGTCATAGCTGAAAGGGGCTTGATCGATGTTCACAGATGTCCACACACTTTTCCAAAACGATAGATTTAACATATTTCTGCATTTCATCATTGTTAGGTTTTGTTACTCGAAAATGTTACATGCAAAGTAAAAGTTTTTTCCAGGTCTAATTTTTTATCAGAGAAAAAACTCAAGAGGTACTCCACAATTATCATCTTTCTTTGTGAATTTGAGTGTGAGCATTAATACTTATAACGTGTACTGAGAGTATTCAAGATTCCAGGAACATACACAAGACCTGTAGGTACAGACTTCTCTATGTCCTCATGGTAAGTTGTTTTACGTGAATCGTTTATGAACCTTCTTTTAATACTTAGTGACTCAATTAAATGAATAGGGAAGTAATCACGAAAAGTTATTTAATGATTGAGAAAATAAAACATGACTTTTTTAATTCTATGAACAAGGGAAAACTGCTTTGTGCAGTACGATGTATGGAAGCGTCATAAACCAAGAGAAGGTCTTCTTCACTATTTTAGCTAACCTATATTAAATAGAAAGGCCGAACTTACACCCTGTACTGCCCTCGAGGCAGATTCTAATTTTGACTTGGGGCACTTAACTGTGCAATTAGGTTTCGGGAATGCATTGATTCTGCTTTCTAGACAAAGCTGGAACTGGTCATAGCTGAAAGGGGCTTGATCGATGTTCACAGATGTCCACACACTTTTCCAAAACGATAGATTTAACATATTTCTGCATTTCATCATTGTTAGGTTTTGTTACTCGAAAATGTTACATGCAAAGTAAAAGTTTTTTTCCAGGTCTAATTTTTTATCAGAGAAAAAACTCAAGAGGTACTCCACAATTATCATCTTTCTTTGTGAATTTGAGTGTGAGCATTAATACTTATTACGTGTACTGAGAGTATTCAAGATTCCAGGAACATACACAAGACCTGTAGGTACAGACTTCTCTATGTCCTCATGGTAAGTTGTTTTACGTGAATCGTTTATGAACCTTCTTTTAATACTTAGTGACTCAATTAAATGAATAGGGAAGTAATCACGAAAAGTTATTTAATGATTGAGAAAATAAAACATGACTTTTTTAATTCTATGAACAAGGGAAAACTGCTTTGTGCAGTACGATGTATGGAAGCGTCATAAACCACGAGAAGGTCTTCTTCACTATTTTAGCTAACCTATATCAAATAGAAAGGCCAAACTTACACCCTGAAACGCCTTCGAGGCAGACTGTAATTTTGACTTGGGGCACTTAACTGTGCAATTAGGTATCGTGAATGTATTGTTTCTGCTTTCTAGACAAAGCTGGAACTGGTCATAGCTGAAAGGGGCTTGATCGATGTTCACAGATGTCCACACACTTTTCCAAAACGATAGATTTAACATATTTCTGCATTTCATCATTGTTAGGTTTTGTTACTCGAAAATGTTACATGCAAAGTAAAAGTTTTTTTCCAGGTCTAATTTTTTATCAGAGAAATCAACTCAACAGGTCCTCCACAATTATCATCTTTCTTTGTGAATTTGAGTGTGAGCTTTAATATTTATAACGTATTCAAGATTCCAGGGACATACACAAGACCTGTCGATACAGCCTTTTCGATGTCCTCATGGTAAGTAGTTTAACGTCAATTTCTCATGAACCTTTTTTTAATACCTAGAGACTCTATTAAAGAAATAAGGATGTAGTCACGAAAAGTTATTTAATGATTGAGAAAATAAAACATGACTTTTTAATTCTATGAACAAGGGAAAACTGCTTTGTGCAGTACGATGTATGGAAGCGTCATAAACCCCGAGAAGGTCTTCTTCCCAAATTTTAGCTTACCTATATCAAATAGAAAGGCCAAACTTACACCCTGAAACGCCTTCGAGGCAGACTGTAATTTTGACTTGGGGCACTTAACTGTGCAATTAGGTATCGTGAATGTATTGTTTCTGCTTTCTAGACAAAGCTGGAACTGGTCATAGCTGAAAGGGGCTTGATCGATGTTCAAAGATGTCCACACACTCTTCCAATACGATAGATTTAACATATTTCTGTGTTTCATCATTGTTAGGTTTTGTTACTCGAAAATCTTACATGCAAAGTAAAAGTTTTTTCCAGGTCTAATTTTTTATCAGAGAAAACCTCAAGAGGTACTACACAATTATCATCTTTCCTTGTGAATTTGAGTGTGAGCATTAATACTTATAACGTGAACAGAGAGTATTCAAGATTCCAGGGACATTACACAAGACCTATCGATACAGACTTTTCTATGTCCTCATGGTAAGTAGTTTAACGTCAATTTCTCATGAACCTTTTTTTAATACCTAGAGACTCTTTTAAATGAATAAGGATGTAGTCACGAAAAGTTATTTAATGATTGAGAAAATAAAACATGACTTTTAATTCTATGAACAAGGGAAAACTGCTTTGTGCAGTACGATGTATGGAAGCGTCATAAACCCCGAGAAGGTCTTCTTCACTATTTTAGCTAACCTATATTAAATAGAAAGGCCGAACTTACACCCTGTACTGCCCTCGAGGCAGATTGTAATTTTGACTTGGGGCACTTAACTGTGCAATTAGGTATCGGGAATGTGTTGTTTCTGCTTTTTAGACAAAGGTGAATAGGTCACAGCTGAAGGGGGCTTAATCGATGTTCACAGATGTCCACACATTCTTCCAAAACGATAGATTTAATATATTTCTGTCTTTTCATATTGTTAGGTTTTTTGTTACTCGAAAATGTTACATGCAAAGTAAAAGTTTTTTCCAGGTCTAAATTTTTATCAGAGAAAAAAACTCAAGAGGTACTCCACAATTATCATCTTTCTTTGTGAATTTGAGTGTGAGCATTAATACTTATAACGTGTACTGAGAGTATTCAAGATTCCAGAGACATTCACAAGACCTCTCGGTACAGACTTTTCGATGTCCTCATGGTAATTAGTTTTACGTCAATCTCTTAATAATTAGTGACTCAATTAAATGAATGAGGAAGTAATCACGGAAAGTTGTTTAATGATTGAGAAAATGAAACTTGACTATTTAACTTTATGAACAAAGGAAAACTGGTTTGTGCAGTACGATGTATGGAAGCGTCATAAACCACGAGAAGGTCTTCTTCGTTATGTAGTTGGCACTGTGAGGTGATAACTAACTTCCCTCCCTCCACTCTTCTACTATTGAAGAAGGGGCGGCTATTGCAGGTAGCCCTTGTGTAACTTTCCGAAAAACTGAAAACAAAACAAACATATCACGATGTACTTATCCAGTGATATCGAGAAAACCCACTTGTAGAGAAATATATATGCAAAAACGGCTCGTTTGGGTTGAGAAAATATTTTACATAGAAGAGCGAACAACGTTTCGACCTTCTTCGAGATTTATAGTTTGAAAGAGATAAGAGAATAATATGTCTCATAAAAGGTTGTGTTAAGGCAAATGAACCCACATGTCTGGGCTTTGACATCAGAAAGATGATTATTGGAAGCACAAAAAGTGGAATAATACTGAACTTAAGAATACAACTGTAGTGACGCGTGTGATAGCATGATATTACTGCGATTAACAAATATTAAAGTTTAGCTTGTCAGCTGAATTCTAAAACAATTGAATTGGCTTAAGTGAACTTTTGACAATAAAAAGAGAACTGTATAGTGCCAAAGATACAAATATTTTCTCCATAGTGTAAATAATTTGTACATACATTTAACTTGTTTCAAACATATTTTATTTTACAAACAAGTAGAGTGCATGTTGTTCAATTTTTGTCAGTTTTACTTCCAGCAAGTCACAGACATCTTGTGTAGAAAATTTCGTAGCCCAACACACCTATAAATTTATATTACTATTGTGTTAGTTTACAATATTTGGTGAGCCACAGCCGTGATTATACAGTGGTAAGTTGTGGTAGAAGAAAATGCTAAGGACAGTGGAAATAAATAGACCTATTTGTGCACAACTATAGTAGATGTGCAAATAGCTATAGAACCATCTTAAATTTTGATAAATGGATGGAAAGAGGAGATATATCTTCATGGATAGACCAGGAAAGATAGGCCTTGTGTATAACAACAACAAGGCATTCAGCTAAAGTGAAGCCCTTTCAGATACCTTATAAAGCAAGAAGCTGAGGCAATGTTGGAAGCTGGAATTGTTAAGCCTTCAAATTCAGCCTCCCATTTACCAGGTTTGATCTCAGAAATTAGGAATAGATTAACTGTTTGCGCATAAATTACCAAAAGCTGAGTCTTGTGACGAAGTTCAACACCAAACCTATGGACAACCTAGAAACTATCACGTCAGGTTCTCTTCAAAGATCAACCTCAGTAAAGGTTACTGCCAAATCCTAATGAAGACATCATTTACAGAGAAGACAGCATTTGTATTGCTGGAAGGATGTTTCCAATTTAAACAGATGCCAAGTCAACTCGGCACAAGCATTCAACTGCATGATTAGGAGAATGCTGTGCAGCAGGTCTCACCATCAGACCATCCAAGTGCTACTTTGGATATTATGTGCTGAGACTGAAAGACAGCCATGGAAAAGGAGAAGATATATCCAAATACAAGACACACTCGCTCCAACTAAAAACGCAATGAATCAGATCCTTTCTGGGCTTAATATGATATTACAGGAAATTCATCCCAAACTCTATTGAAATTAAAGCAACATTGACTGACTTGACCAAGAAAGGTTTATCCAACAAAGAAAAGTGGAAACAATAACACCAGGCTGCATTCCAGACTTCAACAAACCATAGACTGTTTAGGCTGATGCTTCAGTCATTGAAATTGGGAAAGTGCTCTTACAATGATATAGAAATGGGCCGTTTCCAGTAATATATACAAGTAAAAAGCTGTTAAGTAGTGAGAAAAACTACTCCGTTACTGAATGAGCATGTCTGCCCATCATACTTACCATTAAGGAGTTCCAGAACTATCTGTACAGGAAGGAGTTCATCATCTAGACAGACCATCAACAATTTGTCTACATTCAGAGATGCAAGTCAATAATGTAAGGATCATGAGGTGAGTATTGTACCTTTGGAACAAACAGTTCCACATTGAAGCCATCAAAAGTACCACAAACATCGGTGTAGTCAGTATCAGTATACTTTGTGGGTGAGCTGAAAACATCTTTATATATAGTTAACAAAAAATATCTTAAATAATTTCCTTGAAGAGGGGCTTATTGTCAGATATTAAAGACTGTTTAGTGTAGGTACTGTTATAAATTAATTTGTGTTTGTAATTCATTAATATAAAGGCTATGGAAACTTATAGAAGGCTTAAGTGATGGACGTATAAATAGCTGTGATCAAACGAGAGGAAATAGAGTAAAAGTTATGTAAAAGAGAAGTTTGGTTGGAGAAAAGTTACAAAATGTAAAGTTAACTGTCATAGGAATTAATGGTCTAATGGGTGATATGTTAAGAGTGATATTAAACAGTTTTAAAGAGATCAGGAGAATAATTTGTCTCATCAAAAGGTATTCTAAACTACATGAACCCACCTGTGTGGACTTGACAAAAGGAAGATGATTATTAGAAGTTCAAAGTTCAAAAGACAACTGTGGTAACTCATGTGACAGTATAAATGAATTATTCGTGGACAGTACTGTATTTAAAATAAAGAACAACAATATGGCTTGTCAGTTGAATTCTAGAACAAATGAATTAGCCTAAGTGAACTTTTGACAAGATAAAAAGAAATGTTTAATGTTTAACATACAACTATGATCTCCATAGCACAAAGAATATTATACATAAATTTAACTTTTTCCGAATATACATTATTGTAAAAACAAGGAATGCATACTGTTCATTTATTGTCACATTTATCACTAACAAGTCAGACACTTATTGTAGAAGAGTCATTAGTCCGACATACACACACACACACACTAGCAGAAAGTATCTTTACAACAATTATCATCAATAAATTAATATATTCATATTTGGTTAAAACACTTATCACTTAGTTTAAACTTTAATATTCACAGAAACTAAGTACTGAAACTACACCATATTATAAATGTTTAACTTCATGCCTTAGGAGGAGTTCCAGCTATTGTACATAAAACTCATGTTTTGGCTTTTGTTGATACATTGGTTCATTCTACATGTTTAAAAGTTGCATCTAAAATATTTACTTACATCACCAGTTTAGTGCAATATTTCTGGACAGGATGGTATAGAATAATCTAATTGCTTTTGTCAAAGTGACAGAATTATGCATTAAAAACTTTACACTTCCAGCACAAAAGATCCTTTCACTTGTATGTTTCAAGAGGATATCATGACAAAAAAAAACACACTAAACCAACACCTGGCCCAAATAGGCATTAAATACTAAACTAGTTCCATTAAGACAAATTAATAATGCTTTATATCTCTAGAATGTATCTTTATTAGCTTAACATTTTGCTATTACAGTTTTTCAGAAGCTTGACCATTTTAGAGCAAAGCTACACTGGGATAGTTGCTGTGTCCACCACGTGGAAATGAACCTCAGATTTCTAATGTGAGATTTTTCAGAAGCTATTAAACATCCTACTAGTTCACTGATCCAGTTTCAAATGGATTGTTGAATTTATAGAATACCGACAGCCCCTAATAATGTTGTAACAGAAAAGTATTTAGCTAATAAAGAAACATGCTGGAGACATATGTCATTATTTACCTTAGTAGTAGTGTCTCATAATGAACTTTATTGAATACATTTCAATTCTGATGTATTTTTTAAAAGTGTAGAAGAATGACTACAAGTTTATTTTATATATTCTTTATAATTCAGTGATTTAATTTTGCTCTTGAAATTTGACATAACTTAATTCAAGTCACATGTGGTTAGACCTAGAGCTAGGTGAAATTTTGATTTTTTCAGAATTTTTTGTTAATACTCACTTTACAAAAAAGTACAAAAGAGAAGCTTTGGAACATCTTAAAGTAACAGGTATCAACTACTGCATGATGATGCATTCTTCTTTCATAAATAACAGTAATATCTCATTCACCAACTCATTTCACAGTCACTCAAACTGGAGTAATTTATTTAATGAACCAATGGATTTTATGTCACAGACCTATAAAGAAATGTAATGCAGTTTCAAACTAATGTAAAATTCTGTTTAGTTTTTATAAAAAATAGATTAATCATTATTTAGGCTGCAGAGTGTCACTAATGTGTTAAAATTAAAATACAAGTTTACCAAATTATTTGAAAAATGAGACACAAAATAATATTCACAGTACAGTTTTCAGAAAGGCTATGAATTTTAAAAAGATATTGTGAGAAATTTAGAAACATTTATTATTGATTTTTCTTAATATCCTGGTTTCTGTAAATTAAAATATTTCTTTTCATTAGTTCTCAAGGAACTGGAGAAAAGGGCTCTCCTAATTCTTTTACATCTTAAAGACAACTTTTTTCGTACACAATAAATAATAGAATCTAACCAATCCATTCTTAGCAAAACCTGAGGTGGTATATGAAGTACATTTTGTACAAACAGTTCCTTCAATAAGATGCATATCTAGAGTTCCACAGTGTTGTGATGATGTCAGTCCATGGAAGTTTTATTTTTTAAATATATACTTTCATACATAATCTACAGTAAATAGCTGTGAACATAAACACTCCAGTTTTACAGTTAGTTATCTCACTAAATTATTATCTTTAAACTTTTGGTTATTTTAAAAAAGAGATCTGAGTGAAATATAAATCAGTTTTATAATGCTTTAACAAACCTCTTTCTCTACAAGTTCTTCAATGGAAATGTCATCTTTCTTTTTGTGGTTCTTCTTTTTGTCTATATTGAGAACAAAACCTGGTGGGAGTGTATGTCAGTTATGAAATTTGTCTCCTCCATTAGGGAAATCTCAGAACCAACCATACTTATTATTCTCAAGTGCCTCTGAAAAATATTTACAAATCTACAAGGATATGAATAGCCAACAATATAACATTAGTTAAAGTTCAAACTTTCAAAGATATCCACATCAGATTCAGATATTCCACAAGGAAAGAAAAATATTGTGGTCAACAGAGCTTGTTCTCAAGTTATAAATTTACTGTGCCATGTATTTCACATATTTCTTAACTTTAGGAAATGGAATAAAAATAACTAAAATTATATGTCAGAGAAATCAGTTAGATCACTTATAATATATCAAAGAAGTTTGGTTATTTTGATTTTATTGTTGTAATAACCCAACAAAGTGTATGTCACTGAAATTTTTCCCACTTAAAAATGTATTTCTGATAAATACTTATCTTTCTGCATGCAGTGACCATTCCTCACGTGCTTACCTTTGAGATTTTGTGCATGTCAGTAGCTTTGAACTGTCTCCCACTCACATTCTTATGTGAACTATGGTAGTACATGATTTAATTATCATGCAACAATAACCCTCCGTCTAGAGGAGAATGATACATCTTTCATGTGTAATGCATTAGCACTTGCACATGCAATTTTCATTCTTAGACAATGAAATGTGTGGAAAGGTAGCTGTCAATCAGAAATACGTTTAAAAGTAAGGAAAATGTTAACTTCCAAAACAATCCACTTGTCTCTCTTCACACAGTACTTCAGAAAAGGTATCAAAAGGGGAAAAGCTCTTGAAACAGGATATCTTATAGTAAGAGCTTATTAGAGGAGACAGTATACTCTTTGTTTGGGTAGATGTATGAAAGAAGGAAAGCAAAAGGTGAACAGCTCTTGAAACAGGATATATTATAGTAAGAGCTTATTAGAGGAGACAGTATACTCTTTGTTTGAGTAGATGTATGAAAGAAGGAAAGCAAACTTAAGTCAGGTAGAATACAAGACCAGTTGAACTATCTGTACATAACAAGTCAGATGGACACAAGGTGTAGTGCAACTAGTGCAATCATCAGGCCATATGGTTTATATGTACAAGTTACCATATATATACAGGAACTGACTCCAAACAAGAATACGTTTGCCCCATTTGGCTGGTAAAAACAACTATATAATAGTGGGGGGCCTATGCTACACTGACATGGATACTTCTGCCTTATTTCCCATTGCACTACACTGCCTGCTTGGACACGACCAGAGAGGAACTGTCCAGTATTTCACTCAAACACATTATGGGGGGTCACACTGTGTACACTTTAGAAAGGTTCCCTTATCCCATTTATCCTGATCACTGCAAAAGTACTTTACACAAGAAATCTATTTTGAAAACCTGGCATGTATGAGCCAGTAAAGTAGGCAGACACTTCCCTGATGCTGGCTTTTTACACGATATTATGTGAAAGATGTGGTTTGGAATGGACATCAAGATACTCACATATACAACCATAGAAGTCTTGCAGAAAAACTCCATCTCAACAGTAGTCACTCAAAATCAGGTTGGATGGGCTTTCCTTTACCTCTGTCATTATATGGATTTGGAATACAAGTATAGTAGCCACTGAGTGGGTTCTAAATATAAGTGTTTAAAGATATAAATTAGGTGCTTACCCCATTAAGAGTGGCAAGTAGGTTGAAAAATAACACCTGGAGGGATAATATATCTCTTTGAAGATAAATGCCAGATAATGAATGTGTGTATGTCATCTATAAGATTCAATCCAATGGTTTTACAACAGTGACATCAGAGTGAATCAAGGTAAAAGCTGTTGAGAAGTGAAATGATAGAATTTGAGAATGTCATTCTCATGGAAAAACAAATAACCCAGATAAGACCTGAACCCATCTGATAAGAATAGTTGACTCATGGTTCATGAATAAGGAGGAATCTTAGAGCAAGAACAGGTATATGCATCCTGAAAGAGAGCAGTGCAAAACTAAATTACCTGAATTGGGTATAAAAGACAACCATGATCAGAACAATCATTGTGAGCTGAAAATGATGAAAGAGAATCAGAAAAAAAAGACCCACCACTTGTCCAAGCTGCTTATATGTATGGAAGGAAAGATCAGTTAGAGAACAAAATGGAGCAAGATTTGTGGAACAAAGTACAGGAGGCATATAAGGCATAAATATCAGAAACCTGACGACCTTAAGTCTAAGGAAGAAGGAAAAAAGCTTCATGTAAAGGTGAAAAACAAGTGGCTTAGGTTTCAAACAGGTATTAGATAAACATGTAAAGAACCACAAGAAGGTCTCAATAAGGTACATAAACTGAGTCACGAAAAGGAAGGACATGGAACAATAGCAGTAAAAGTCAAAGATGGCTAACAAAGCCTCATGACATCCTGCCATGGTGCAGACTGAAAATCTCTGGTCAAAAACCTGATAAAGAAAACCAAATGATGAGCGACAAGACAGCCCAGTGGCAGAAGGTTTCTGATGAGTCAGTAGGGATAAAAACACCAATTGCGTTTGGGATCCTAAAGTGAAAGGATGAATCAAGCAGAACAAAAGAAGGGCAATACAAAATGATAAAGTGCCCATTGAAAAAAGAAATGGACAGTCCCACGTGTGAACAATAAAGAACAACATTCCCAAATAAAATAATAATAAAGTTGGAGAAGGAGGAAACCAAGAGAGAGCTGGCTAACAATGTGCTATCAACAGAACTTGACAAGGGGTGTTATGGAACTTCAACTAGAAACTGGAGGGAGGGGTTAGATGGCAGGGAACACATTCAGAGTTGTACAACACGAGCAAGACGGTGTATACAGCCAGAACGTTGGTTATGTGACCTTGAATTAAAAGAGCTCAGGTAACCAGATATTCCATAATTTGCAAACAAAGTGAAAATGGATGAGCCCAAATAAGAAGTGGAGAGAAAAGGAACAAATATAAGAGTCAGAAACAACCCAAAAATTAAAACATGCCTTTCCAGAGAAACTGTTTCTTAATTAATAATGGATGTATCTGTAGAAAAGGAAGAAGCAAAATGCAGCCATGTGTCCAGAATGGAAAAGAAACAAAGGCCAAGACTGTAAATGTAGCAAGTTAAAGCCTTCATAACATGGCTGGAAACATAAGGAGCAAGAGTCATACCAAAACGTAGAACCTCAAAACAGTATAATGTATTGTGATGATGGGATTATTGGAAGGTGATGAAAGACATCCAAGACATGGACCACCTTAATTTAAAGGTTGGGGGAAAACAACCTATTAAGACAGTGAAACTCCTTTATTTAGAACAAGGAAATCATCAGAAGTTGTTTAGAGAAGTACAATGAGAAGATATCAGTCTCCAAGATTCAGGGTTTTATGGAGAGGTGGGAACAGTAACGTAGAAAAAGAAAAATAACATTCTATAAGGCATTTAAATCCAAGAGCTCTGACATTGCGTCATTGGGACAATGGTGTTGAAAACAGAAGAAAAACAATAGGGAAAGAGGAAGATATGACAGACAAAGGGTAGAAACCAAAGTGATGCAAAGGTCAGTTATGAAGTGAGTAGAAAAGATAAAAAAGCAATTCAACAGGAATAAAGTCAACTAAGTTCAAAGGTTAGAGGTAGCTACCAGTGGAATAGACAGAGGATAACCCCTTGGGAGGAGAGTATGGTCAGAGGAGGCAGAGAGAGTGAGAAGAGGAAATGATGAAATAACAAGTGTATGTGGGTCAAGGGATGATAAAGATGATAGAGTAAAGACATGATAAAATGATGGCATGAAACTTCCATCCAAGACTCCAAGGAAAGAAGAGCATCTTGAACACCTTGTGGCAAGCGAGTGGAGCAAGACTGAAGTCATGTACAGAAGACTGGGGAATGTAAATGACAGAGAAAAGGGTGTCACACAAACAGATCTCACTTGCACAGAAACCATGAAAATAAATTATTATAAATTTAATGAAAGTCATAAGATAATATCAAAAAGATAATAACTTTATAATAAAGATTAATAAGACAATCACAAAGATTGCACAATTTTTTTTCAAAATTAAAAAAATTAATGTTCCTGAATTAAGAATAAAGATAATTTCAAGTTCATATGAGAACCCATGAGCATGGAGGATGCATCACCTTCCTACTGGTGGAGGGATATTACTACACGATGACTATATTATGTACTCTTGCAATTCATGTCAAAACATGTGATTTAGGTGAGAAATAGTTTAAGATTAGTGGCATAAGCAAAACATCAAGAGTTGGCACACAAGAATTACTATTGTATGAAGAGTTAAGTGGATTGTTTAAAAATGATTATCACTCAAAATTATAACAAGTTTTTATCATATATAGTCTCAGTAAAAATTCAGAGCAACAAGACAGCAACAATAATTCTTAAAGCTGTAATAGTTGGTTATTGAGAAACATAAAGCATTCTAAACATACCATTCATGATAGAAAAACAGGTAAATTCAAGAAGTCTTGATAGAAATGAAATGGAGAATCCCATAACCCAAGTGGGTTGGTAAAGTTTTGAGAAACTGAGAGATCATTTTCAGTGTTAATAGAATATTTATGGTTGTTGAAATGTTCTCTAAGGGTTTTTTATGTTCTACATATTGATGACTGCATTTGTTTTACACTGTGTAAGAAAAATGGTGTTTTTTTGTATAACAAGTGATTTCTTTACATAACATTTCTTTGTTTGTGCATGTCAGAAAATGAGTTAGTGGTTTTTATGAACTTGCAGGTTTGACAAAGGCTTCATAGCATCGATGACAATCATTTTAGAGTAGGATGTTATGCACTTTTCTGTGAACAAGGATACCTTTTAGAGTTCTGTTTTTTGGAAGGAGGCAACAAGAACTTCAGGAAATATCTGTTTATGACAATGATTGAGCTGTAGAAGATAAAAACGTTTCTTCAGAATCTGAAATGTTTTTGAGTTTAAACTGATAAGTAATAAGAGAAATTCTATTTGAAAGTGTAGTATTACTTGAGCTTGCTCATCTAAATACTGTTAAATTTTTCATAATTAACATAGATCCTGGAATCAGTGATCTACATTCATTGGTTTCATCAGAAAATTAACTTTATTCATTAATTAGTTTTATGAAGAACAAATTTACTAAAACTTACTATTTTTAAGATAATTTTTCATACCTGGTTTTATAAACTGATTAGTATATTTTTATTAGTCAATCTCCAGGTGTCATTTATTTTACTTAAAAACCCAAGCATAATTTTATATATACACATTTATCCATTTCCAAACTAAAATATCCATAAACCTTTTCACATGCATTTTTGCCACCAGCTACATTGTACCAGAAATGAAACACTTGCAATAGTTCAGAGAAAAATAAACGTTTCCTGGAAAACCAAATATAAACATATCACTCTTCAATTACACCTCCACACCCATTTTGTCTCTGAGGAAGAAAGGTCAGCCTTTCAAAAGTGCTTGGATTACAGAGTTTCTATTTCAAAAGTAATACCATAATAGTTAGTAGTCTTTCACAAGAAGATACTTTTTTGGTAAGTCAATCTTGAAGATAATACTTCTTGAATACAGTCAGGTTATTAAACTAAACAGGTATTAAATTTATGATACAACAAAATGTTCTGTTACCAACTGGAGTACAGAAAGTTTAATAACTAAAATATCAGAAAGCTCACAAAGAAGTCTGTTTTAATATTTATACATTATGAATATCAATATCAGTGTCTTTTTAAATAGATGAATGTGTTTCATGGTAATCACAAGTTTCATCACATGTAAAGTGTAACATCACTGACATGTTTTTAGAGAACAAACCAAATGCATCGTCTTTTACAGTTACAAATTTATATATGATCTATACATGACAAGTTTATTCACGGGGTTGTTAAAGTTTTTTAATGGTGAAAATGTATTTTCTGTATTTTAATACTGAAAAACAACATTAAATAAAAATATTTTATAAACTTGTTTATTGTGCCACTTGGATGGAAAGTACCCAAGTTGGAAAATCTTGATTTTCTGTCGAGTAACATGTATTTGAACTTACTATATCAGTGAGGGGTTCTTCTTATCAGCTTACCCATGTTTCTTTTCAACAACTTTTAATTTAGCTTCATCTCAATTTTCCTTGGAGTCTTGTAGTCAAAAAATAAATACATAATGAAAGAGCTAGGTTCAATTAAATATCTAAATGTCTTTCTTTGTAGTAAAACTAATAACAAGATGGTTCCACAAAGTTCAAGCAACAAACATAACAAAATACAATATGAAGTAGCAGAATATATTGAGCAATTTCACTGAAGGCCAACTGGCTCATAGTTTATCTCCCTATCCACAGAAACTCAAAGTAGCCAATCATATCAACATACCTATTCATAAAAAAATTTATATCTAATGAAAAGCATACACCACATTATCAAGTAAAATACTTAATAAGTTTACAATTTTTGTATATTAGTTCTGTTCAAGCACAAATCAGGAATTAAACATCCACAGTTTGTATTTATTACCAGTAGTTGAGAGTACTTGTCAAAGAAGTAAAAACTATACAAAGGACAACATTAAATAATGTTCCTCTTTCCTTTTTTTATTTCTAAATCCCTAATTACCTCATCAGATAATAATTGTGTACCCTATATTGTGGAAAGTAAAAAGTGATTCCTTGAACTAGTCAATAACATTCAACCCATTAGTACCACACCTTTTACAACCCATACAAGAAAAAAATGCACATGCTTACTCCTTATTTTTTTCAACCACTGTATTATTCTAACGTAGTATCATTTTTTATTTTTTATTTCACTCTGGGTTTCTTTTATTTACTAATTTTCAAATTACCCTTAATTTCACATGACAGCCTTCATCTTTCTAACAGTTACCATTTTTAGTTAAACAACTTATCTTCATTATTTGAACAAAATAAACATACTAGAACATTATTTAATAAATATTTGCAACATACTTTGTAATTTCCTACCATATGAAGGTACAGTAAACTTGTACAATTTGATGACAGTTTTTTATTTGGTGAACGTATTAAAAATATGATTACAAACACTGCAACTTAATAAAATCACAATGTCTGTTAAAAAGTAAAAACAGTAATTATAAACAGAGCATCAACAAAATAACTTTATTATGGTTTAAACAATCTCAAGTTATGCAACCTCTTTGTTGCATACAATATATATTTCAGTGTATATCATTAAACCTGATGATGACAAAACCTTTTTCCAAACACTATACATTCATTATCATGTTAAACTTTTAATAAGATTTGTTAAACATTCAACCCATCTTTAAACTGTACAAGCTCACTTACCTTATGCCAAGTTATCATTCATTTTCTCTTTGAAGAAGTTTCTGTAGCTTTCAAATACGTATAATTTTATACAAAAACATATTCAGAATTCACAACAAAGGGAACAGAAAATAAATTTTACAAAGCTACAAAGCTATAAAAAACAACTTAATTTTAACTTTATCAACACATGATAGTTTTAACTCTGTGCTGTATCCAAGTATATTTAAACTTTCTTAAGAACTGTTCTCACAGCAAGAATAGTTTTTCTTTCTTTCATATATGAAGAGAGGTTCTAATTAGACTTCTGCTAGTTTAATTGATAAGTGTACATCACAATCGTTGTTTTTTATTTGAACCTATGAGTTACAAGTAACTAGTGATACAATTAATTAGAAAGTCTATTAATATTAGTTCATGTAGGTTTTAATGAACAATTTAAAATTTATATCTTTATTTCTACTAATGTGATCAATTAGAAAATGAAAACGGATAGACAAACATTTGAAGTCTTTAATTTATTATAGTTTGAAAGGAAAACCATGTCAACATCTATATTCACATTTTAGTGTTTGCAAACATCAATTCTGTTTTCAATTCTTTTTTGTCATTTTTACTTATTTTGGATATCAACAGAACTAAAACATTTTGTCAGGAGCATTATTACTTTCAAACAATGAAAAACATATTTTAAAGTAGGCATATGTTACAAGAGCTACAGGTGTCAGAAATAATAACCATAAATAATTATTTAAAAATTTAGGTTAAAATAAAGTTTTTTTATTATCATTGAGAGAAAACAGATAGGTTTATTAAAATCTTGTTACCAAAATATCTGGTGTAGATAGCCTAGTTGCTTTGTGCCATAAAATGCCAAGCTAACCAACCAACAATGAAAATGTCTAAACCCCTCTATTATATATTATAAATTCTGAAAAATAACGCTAACTTTAATGAAAACAAATCTCCATAAAGTCTAGAATGCATGTACACTGTTTATTTCTTGTAAAAGCCAAGGCCTGAAAATTTACCATTCAGTTGATGTTCATATTATTGTATTAATAAGTTAATGTTTGAAGCTACACTTGACTGTTATACATCCCCTATGGATGTAGTAGAGGGTGAATAACAACTAAGGATCGGTTAGAACCTGGTAGATTGAGATATGTAGTACAGGATGAACAACAACTAAGGATCAGTTAGAACCTGGTAGATTGAGATATGTAGTACAGGATGAACAACAACTAAGGATCTAAGGATCAGTTAGAACCTGGTAGATTGAGATGTGTCGTACAGAATGAACAACAACTAAGGATCAGTTAAAACCTGGTAGATTGAGATATGTAGTACAGGATGAACAACAACTAAGGATCAGTTAGAACTTGGTAGATTGAGATAAGTGTATGTGGTACAGAATGAACAACAGGTAAGGATCAGTTAAAACCTGGTAGATTGAGATATGTAGTACAGTACCTGATAGATTGAGATATGAGTACAGGATGAACAACAACTAAGGATCAGTTAGAACCTGGTAGATTGAGATATGTAGTACAGAATGAACAACAACTAATCTATCGTATATTATTTGCACAGTCATTATCATGTTTGACGGTAACCAGAAAACATTACTAAGATGTTAAAAAGATATTGAAACCAGATTATAAAAATATTTTATAATTTTTCACACTACAGGAGTCTGGTTTTATTTCATACGTTTAAATTCTAATGTGATTCATAGTTTTTCAAAGATGTTTTTTCCTGTAAACTGTGTCGTATTCCGCTCCCACCACATTTTCACATCTCTCTGAATTACAGGTAAGTAGAGTTTGTGTTGCAGTAAAAAATGATGAATTATGGACGAAGTAATTCGAGGCACTTCTGTTATCAGGGCATAAAAATTCTTTGATCTGATGGTTGACATCGAATGCTCGATAATCACCAGATTCTCTTGACACTTAGTATAATTTGCGAACTTTACACTTGGTACAGTCTGCATACTTAACACTTACAGTCTGCATAACACTTGTCTGCATAATTAACACTTGTACAATCTGCATAATTAACTTCAGTCTCCGTACTTCGATATTTATAAACAGCTGACTTAAGTGCATGTTGTTAAACATTTTCAGTCGACTTGTTTGCGTTTCGTTTTGTTTTTTGGAATTGCGCACAAAGCTAAACATTGGGCTATTTTTCTTCTGGTCACCTAGGGTATCGAAACCCGGTTTCTATCGGTGTGAGTCTACAAACATACCGTTGTGTCCCAGAGCAGGCTCAGTCGACTTGTAATGTGAAAGCGTCGTTTGTTCTTGTCCTAGAATAATCTAGGACCATAGAAGTTAATCGAAAATACACTTTAATCATGTAGAACACGCAGTCAGAATATTTGTGAAGACGCGCCTTGTTTCATCTCTGGATGTTCATGTTAATGACAAATTGATGAGATGAACTTATGATGAAAATCTCGTGATTACCATTATCGAGATAAAGGTCAGTATCCAAAGAAGAAACCACCATGTTTAAACTGGTTTCACTTTTTATAGTTGTACAACTCTAGCTTTTAAATAAAAGACTTTGGAAAGCTCTTGAATCTCGCTCAGGTTTTATACGTGTTAAGATATTATAAATGTGACTAGATTCTGAAACTTTGATGTGTGCTGCTATTAGAAGGTTCGTGAAGATCTTTATTAGTTCCAACCAATGAGAATGTTTAAGTTCCCTTTGTTGTCTGGTATATTATGGATGCTGTTCTTAGGTAAACATCAGTATTAGATCGACTAATGTATTTTTCTGTGTTGTTTTTCTATCCTTCCGGTGATATATATTACTGTTATTGAGACGAGATATTAAGCGAAGATACAAAGGAACATTGAGTTGTTGTCCGTGAGAACACCTGGTTTTGTAAACATGATATTTTTTGTGGTATCTACTCTATGATGTCCTGAACGTTGAGTAAAGCATTTTGGATGACAAGGTATTGCTGCGAGACTTCTTCCCAGATAAACAGTAGACACAAGTAAGGTTGAAAGTATAATATTGATCCCTTCGGGAGAAAAAAAGATCTGTTATTTATCGCAGTCCTGACTGGAATTCATTTCTTGAACCTATCTGAACCGACAGCATCTGATGTTCCACTAAATGTACAAAGAAACATCCAGATCCATAACTTGAGGCTGCAGTTTTTTGAGCGTATAAAGAAACGAATACTGTGTTGAGTTAGCTGAAGATTTTCATAAAATCGAACAAGAGATGAAAATAAATATTTATACGATGAATAATATTCAACCAATGGCATGAGGCTGTAAAGTTTCTTATTCCCGAGATTGAGCCGAGATGTTATGTGAATAAGAAATAAACTTTTATTTTACAAAACATTGTAACCCCATGATGGGGAGTAGGCGATGTTAACTGGTTGTATTTACTCCAGTCTGTAGCTGCTAAATTAGGGACGGATACCATAGACAGCTCACGAGAGCAGCTTTACACAAAATTAGAAACAAAAACATATCTTCATGAACCTTCATTAGATGTATAATGATGTCTCATCAGAATATGAAGTGTGGAAGCTCTACTAAACTTCTGATCGTGACGAGTACAGACATCAACAACGTTTATAAATGATAAATAAAAACAAGTATATTCTGTGAATCAAACATAGCCCCCCAGTGGCTCAGCGGTATGTCTGCGGACTTACTAAAACCCGGGTTTCGATACCCATGGTGGGCAGAGCACAGATAACCCATTGTGTAGCTTTGTGCTCAATTCAAAAAACAAAACAACGAATCAAACATCATCAAAAGGAAGAACAAAAAGTAAACTTCAGTAAACAGTGTTAAATATTTCGTCCTGAAACTAGATTTGTAAATACGGAAAAACCAAAATACAAAAACAAAATATATACAGAGAATCAGTTATTGTACAAAAAACACATCTTCATCTTTTTTTTTAAATATTTACTCAAAAATAAGCTTGCCTTTGTTTATATTTCAAGAATAAGCAGACATATTACATATCGAAAAAATAAATCTTTTATTTCATTCAAGACTGTATGGAATTAAATTTGACATAGTTTCAATCTTAGTATATAAACCCAAAATAATAATTTTGATACATATATAAACATACATTGAGTGTTAAATGGTGTTTATTTATTCATACACAATTTGTAAAGCACTTCATCATTTGCATACAGAAAATTAATAAACCATGTATCCTCCACTGGTTCAGTTGAAAGTCTAAAGGCTTAAAACGTTGAAAGCTTGTGTTTGATACAGGTGGTGGGCATAACACAGATAGCCCAATCTGTTGTTTTGTGCTTAGCTAAAAACAATACTAACCACGTGACGTGTTAGTTTACTGCTTCAAACGTATAAATGCACAGACATACTGATATCAATGATCATGTTAGTGGATATCTGTCCAACAGGTGCACTGTATACAAAGTTCGTGTGAGCTGCACACCTTGCAACATATGATTATGTTTTAACAACGAATTAAATGTTTGTTTATTGCTATATACTTAGTGTTATAGATGTATTAAATTTATGGTTATAGTGTGTGGATCTTCAAACGTGTGACAAATAAGATACAATGTTCAATTTCCTGAATTTTATTTCTAACACACACCTACACTGCTTTCTGATGTATTCCAGGCGGTTAAAACCAGAAGATCTCAGCCTTTTGGAAATGGTTACAGTTTCTTCTTAACAACAACACTGTGCATTTTAAGCCTACAACACTTTTATCAAGTAAAAAAACATGACATGAATAACAGTTTGTTTTTTTGGAATTTCGCAAAAAGATACTCGAGGGCTATCTGTGCTAGCCGTCCCTAATTTAGCAGTGTAAGACAAGAGGGAAGGCAGCTAGTCATCACCACCCGCCGCCAACTCTTGGGCTACTCTTTTACCAAAGAATAGTGGGATTGATCGTAACATTATAACGCCCCCACGGCTCAAAGGGCGAGAATGTTTGGCGCGACTCGGGCGTGAATCCGCGACCCTCAGATAACGAAGCGCACGCCTTAACGCGCTAGGCCATGCCAGGCCTTTACATGAATAACAAGTGCTGGGTGATCAGTAACTTAGTCAGTTAAATTCCTTTTTATTTATTTATTTAATGAGTGAACACAAACACAAGTTATGTGACTACAAAATACTGACGAACAGGAACTTGAGGTATTGTGTGGCGATATTACCTGGATTTTCCCCGGATATTGTCATTAATATAGCCAGTTTAATTAGAACACATACACTGTTTCTCCTGATAACAGCTACAATTCTAAAATTACCACATCTATCTTATAGGTGAGCTCCTGTAATGTTTCCACATATTAAATAACACCATACAAACTAGAATGAGTAACTTTAAATTGTTTTCTGTAAATTGTTAACAGAAAGCGTTACTTGGTATAAAAATAATCCACGGTGAAACTTTACAGTGAAAATATCAAGGAGTTAAAATTGTGTTAATCTGAATGTAAGCGACGGTTTTACGTGTTGTGACAGTTTATTCAATTTCTTGTTGATTGTAAACGTCAATCATAAATTACGAATGAATTAATTTATGGATCATGTTGGCGAAGTATGATTATAATTAATGTACTTGTCATCAGACATGAACGTTAAACCTACCATACTTATAATACTATATTCTATAGCGAGTCCTGTGGAAAGTTTCAACAATTAGAAGGATACATAATACTAGTATTCAAATCACACTAATTTGGTCGTATCTATTGGACACGACGCGTTTCACTCAGTCCAGAGCTCATCAATAAAGTGCATTATTAAAAGATATAATATGACTAATACTGGTATATGATAATTGGGTTCATTCGATTGTTACGAAAGTTACAGAATGGCTAGTTGTGTTCTTCACCTCAGGATCATCGAAACCTGGTTTTTAATATCATGAGACCGAATACTTAGTACTGAGCCACCAGAGTGAAAGATGCTTTTTTGTTTGTTTGTTATTTTATAGACATGATTAAAACGATGTTTAACATAAGGCAGTGTTTAAAATGATCGAATACATCAATTGAATAACGTGTCTTAAAACATCGGCAATTGACAAATGAAGGTTTAATATCTTCTAATTAATTATATCTACAGTGTTTTGAGTTGTTTTTTTGTTGTTGTTGTTTTGGCTCAACACAGTAAATGTATATTAGTGTACGTTTTCAATCTATAGCTATGTATACATGGTGTTCGGAAAGTCACTGTGTACTTATATACTCATTAACATACTTGTTTCAATATAGAATACAGGAGGTAAATATGAATGACAATTATAAACAATGTTGAAAGTGGCATCACAACAGGCCTGGACCCTTCTTATTTTGTTTCTAAACACCGTTATCACTTGCTGGCTTGAAATAGACTGAATAAAATATGATTACAAAACTGCACAGTTACTTTCCAAACACCTTGTATTTATAATGACGAAGTTCATGTTTATTTACACTCAAACTTCTCAGAGCAACCTGTTGAACCAATGTGAACCAAAATTTGTATTTCAACATTATGATCTGACTGACTGAACGTTGTATTGGTTGCTTTCTTCTCTTCGTATATTTCTTTCTTACTTTTGTGTATTCTGATAATGTACTTTGTCATACAGTTTACTTTAAAGTAATACTTATGTATATGTATGTATTTATATATTGCAGAGCCTAAAGCTGATATGACAGTCGTTTGAATATTACCTTACTTCCATAAGGAACAAAATAATGAATTAGCCTTGCTATAAGTAACAAAGTGACCCATGGTGGTTATGATGACGATGTCTGGAACGAATGTTTTGTGGTATTCATTTCGTCATCGTCCAGACTAGCTGTACTCCACACATTTGACACATATTTTCATTATAAGACTAATGGTCAAATCCTACTATTTGTTCAGACAAGAAATGGAATAAGGTGTCAATGTGGACTATCTGCCTCCACTCTAGTCTGTCTCTTCAAATTTAGCGCATATAGCATTGATGTGGCTTTTTTGAGAAATCCAATAAATGAACAACAAGCTAGATGACATATTTTAAATGTGTTAATTACTTGTGTTTAGGTGAACAGCATGTACCTCAACCACATTTGACAACTTTCTTTTCATACATTTTGTTACATTTGATGGTTTTTGACTAACAGAAGTAGGTTCAGAAAGGTGAGAAAAGGTCACGTGATTTTTTCTTCTATTTTTGGAAAATATATTTCTGTTCCATATAAAAATAATTACAGTTCTTCTTTATTTGTAGTTAAGCACGAAGCTACATTATGGATTATCTGTGTTCTGCCCACCACATGTATTCTAGCGTTGGAAATTCGCAGTCATATCTTTGTGCCACTAGGAGGCAAGAGAACTTTCTAAAGATATATTAATTTTTGTTAATTTTTAATAGAGAATCCATACCTCGCACCAGAAACACAAAACTGTATGTTGTAAAAAGTTCTCTCCAGGTGTTACTACTGGAAAAAAGTTTGACGTTTTTTATCTCTAAATATTGTTTTGTTTCTTTGTTTGGAAATTCTCACAAAGTTACAAAAGGGATATCGGTGTATAGTTGTCCTTAATGTTGAACCTATAGACTCTGGTTTACTTGTTTCTGTTGTTACTCATTTAATACGTCGATGGTCCGAAAGTGTTACAAGCATTTTCGTAAGAATTCTAGTGAACAAACACACATTTCCGTTTTATGAACCCTAAATATATTTCCTCAAAAACCGCAATACGTATAAAAAAATGTTTATGCTAAAACTAAACATAAAAGCACGTACTTTAAAGATCAAAATCGGTAATAACCCAGTATGTGATTCCGAGTTAACTACATTTTTCAGTACTGTTATACGTGTAAAATATAGAATATTGGCTTATTGTTAGGCTTCTCAGTGCTAAACAAGTTTGTCTCTGCTCTGTTGCTTTATAAAAGTGACAGTTAATTACTTTATTCAGCCAAATGTTCAAACAACTATTTGGTAACGACGGATGATTTCAGCTGATCAAGTCTAAAATACAAGCAAACCCTATCGGTGTCTTAACTGGCCTCTGACTTGGCTATTTAACTATATGTAACGAGGGGTCCTTTTTGTAATGTGGATTTCCTTCTGAGGTATATTTTGTCAAATATACATCACATTTTTAAGTTTATACAATCCTTTAAATATTTAAATCTCGATTATAAATGAACTAAAGTATGTTTTGTATATTTTCTTCCGAACTGTTACATTAGCGCCATCTCTTGCTTAAAAATATTCTATATATGAGATTTTATTAATAAAAACACATTTTAGCCTTGGAAAAAATTCTTGTAATATTAGATCAACGTTAAGCCGAAGTTCAATACTAAACGATGCCATTTACTATAAACAGTTTTATAATACTGTTGATTAACTATGATGCTGACATTTCTTTGTATGTGGTTTTTCACTAATTTGCATAATAAAAATATTTTCTCAGACATTTGCACACGCACGAAGATAAGTTATACCTTGGTGCACACCTTCAGTGTGGGTACAAAATCTCGGTGTCTAGGTTCTTTTTTCTTGGTGTTATGGTGGTTACTCTTCTTTACTTTGTAGTTTCTCACCATATTTCTAATTAAAAAGATGCGCACACACGTGGATAAGTAATAATACCTCATGTAGTATGTGTACAAAGTTTTAAGTTTCTAGGTTCTTTTCTCTTGTAGTTATGGTGGGTCACACACAAACCCAAAGCCTCGGACTTTTATTATTGTGGATCAGTTTGTTGCTACATGACAACACTTTAAAATATGTGTTTTAAAATTAGCGTACACTGTGAAGATGTAAATAATTTATTTTGTTTTTTCGATTTCGTGCAAAGATACAGACTAAGGGGATGGCAGCTAGTTACCACCATTCACCGCCAACTGTTGATTTACTGTTTTAACAATACATAGTGAGCTTAACCGTCACTTTATAACGCCCCAACGGTTGAAAGGGCGAGAATGTTTGGTGTGACGGACATTCGAACCCGAGGCCCTCGGATTACGAGTCGAGTGCCTTAACCATTTGGCCATGCAGGGCTGTCATAGAAGGGGAACTGCTTAACCTAAAGAATATTGTTATGTTCTATTTACCAGACTGTGAAAAAGGAGTAAACATTTTTACAAATAATAAAATAATTTTCCATACCCTCAACTAGTTCTCCTAAAACTATTCTAGGTTTTTTTCTATTCTAACCGTTTCAATAGCTTCAGCGACAATGGTCAATATACAGTTTCTTTTTTACCATTTTTTTTTCTCCCTTACTTCGCACTCAATTCTTCTTTTACTTCTCAGTATTTTCCCTTTTCATTTTATCTGTCTTACAAGTTTTCCAAATTTCTAAAGTATAAACATTATTTCCATACCTTTTGCACACTTATTAGGAAGAATACTGCTCACTGATTGTGAACCTAAAGGATTTTGTTACGTATTGTAAATTGTTTTTATTCTCAGTGCCTTTGTGGTGTTAATACATTTCTAGTTCAGCATGTAATTTACCTATTTTGTATTCATGTGAATTAAAACGTTACAAGTCAACCATTGACACAGCAGTATGCCTGCAAAATTAATACTCAAGAAACCTGGTTTCGAAACGTATAGTGGGCATTTACAGCTAGATGGGTAGTTATGTGCTTAACAAGGAAGAAACAAAAAGTTTTAGTTTTTCTTGCCATCTTGTTCGTGCGTAAGCCAAGAGTGGTGTTAACCTTAGTCTATACTTAGTACACTTAGTTTATACTTAGTCTACTTTTAACGCTTTGAGAAACCCTTAATGGATTAAACGGTGCCACTTTTTCCTTCCCAAAAGCATTCCATGGTTTACTTCCAAAATTCAATGCTTCCTTCTAGGTGTAAATTATGGTATTATTTTAAGCACTCACTACACTTTCCTTCCACTTTGACTGATTAAAGATGTTTTACAAATAATAAAGACTGAAGTAAAACATTTCAATGTTTTTTTGTTGTTCTTGTTTTCTTCAAATTTTATTTTTTTTATGTTGAAAATTATCTTCATTCACATAGAAAGCTCACCCTAACTTATGTTTCATCACGTAAACTTTGTAAGATAATACTGTGGTCCAATACGCCGGACACCCCTTTTCAATTTTTTAGGACTTTTAAGGATTTTAAGGGGTTCAAGGTCAAACAACCCAAAATATATATTTTGGTTTTGTTCGCGGTCGTATTTACGGCACTAAAAATAAGAATTTGCAATAATATAAATTTTGGTACGCCCAATTCATTGATGAGACAAAAAATTGGGTTTCCCATTTTGAGTCTTTTTAAGAGGTTAGAGCTCAAAAAAAGATATATGGAGTTTTTGTTCAGTTATCCGAAATATTTTGACAAATTTGTGTGTGTGTGTGTGTGCTTTCTTATAGCAAAGCCACATCGGGACTATCTGCTGAGTCCAATAAGAGGGAATCGAACACCTGATTTTTGCGTTGTAAATCCGTAGACCTAGCGCTGTATCAGTGGGGAATTTTTGACAAGTTTTCCATACGATCTGATATAATGATACTTTGGATTTACTTATTTTTACCTATTGTAGGGGTCAAAATTCCACAAATAACATAATTTTAAGGTTGTTTGATGTTTATTCCACCGTATTTCGGCCAACATAAATGATATATAGTACACAAGTAATTTTTCTTCCAAGTCCTAAACAGAGATATAGGCAGCTTTCTATGTGACTGTTTTTCACGATTTTCCTGATGTTAAAACTGGCCAAGTTAGGTTTGCTCATGAAAGTTGACGTCTTTAAATTTAATTTTTTTTCATATATGTAGTGTTCTCTCTTCACTTATTGTCCGTTTATAATTACAACTTTAATAAGAAATTATCATCACCATAAACTGTCCGTCGAGTGGTTTGGATGAAGTTCTTCGTATGATGTACTGAAATCCAGAACTCCGACCAGAAGCAGAACCGGAGCTATGTTCGTTCCTGGAGACGTTCAGAACGTTGAGGAGATCAACTTTAATAAACCTGGGGTTAAAAACTATCACTTAACACTCGCAAGTAAAGCAAGTTTAGCCACGTTCCTGTGACTTTACACATGCAGTGGTTCTCGAGACTTTCAAATGCAGCTTGATGTATTGTTTTGTAAGTTTTAATATATGCAATATTGTTAATGAAGCATTAAAAATAAAATTTTGAAAATAAACAGTTTGATCTTACTTGACTATTCTAGAAGAAGGATACCTAAACATAGCGAGTTTTAATCAAGCGTTTAAAATGATTCACATGAACGCTCTCAGAGAAGTTGATGTTTACTTGAAAATTTACCATAGAAATACAACACAAGGGAATTTTATATTGAAGTACAAATAATAAATTTAGCGATCTTTCCAGATAGATATGAAATATAAGTGTATATTCTAATGACGATCCAAATCTACCAATAACATATTCTAATGTATATTCTAATAACGATACATAAATCTATCAACGACAGTATTGTAATGATGTTCATATGAAGTACAAGTGTATATTCTAATAACGATACATATCTATCAACAATGGTATTGTAAAGATGTTCATATGAAGTACAAGTGTATATTCTAATAACGGTACATATCTATCAACAATGGTATTGTAAAGATGTTCATATGAAGTACAAGTGTATATTCTAATAACGATACATATCAATCAACGCTGGTATTGTAATGATGTTCATGCGAAGTACAAGTGTATATTCTAATAACGGTACATATCTATCAACGCTGGCATTTTGAAGATGTTCACATGAAATACAAGTGTATAATCTAATAACAATACATATCTATCAACGCTGGTATTGTAGTGATGTTCATATTTAGTACAAGTGTATATTCTAATAACGGTACATATCTATCGACGCTGGTATTGTAATGATGTTCAAATGAAGTACAAGTGTATATTCTAATAACGGCACATATCTATCAACGCCGGTATTGTAGTGATGTTCATATTTAGTACAAGTGTATATTCTAATAACGGTACATATCTATCGACGCTGGTATTGTAATGATGTTCATATGAAGTACAAATGTATATTCTAATAACGATACATAAATCTATCAACGCTGTTATTGTAATGATGTTCATATGAAGTACAAGTGTGTATTATAATAAGAATACATATCTATCAACGCTGGTATTGTAATGATGTTCATATGAAGTACAAGTGTATATTCTAATGAAGATAAAATTGTACCAATATAATATCATAATAACGATTTACGAGAAGTGCCCATAAGAATATTTTAGTGATGATACAGCTGGAGTACTAATTTTGATATTTTAATAAAAATTTGGTTGTTGTTGTCATTTGGTTATTAGAGGAACCAATCTGAATACACGAGCTCCGTTTCGCCCGCAGATACCATGACGACATTATTTTGTAACGTATTACCGTTTGTAGGCAATGAATTACCTGCTCGCTTTTCACATTGAGTTTAATTGTAATTAAGCTCAAACTTAGTTTATATTGAATAGGTAAAACTCAGGTTGTGCAATGGAGGCGATGATTACAAAATATAGAACCTGACTCTTCTGACACTTCCAAAAACTCATGGCTAACACAATATTCAAACACATGATGATGCCAACCAGTCATTTAAGATAATGAGAGAACGTAATTCTGTATAAATGAAGGCAAAGGAAGGCCTAGATGCACTGATACATTAACTAATTTCACCATGATGATATGCTGAAGTGGCTTAAATTAAAACTAAATGCAGATATATAAGCATCCTTAGCTTATTCTAAATACTTAGAGTCATAAATCTCAAGTAAGACACCAACCTGTTGGTGTCAGAGAGTATCAATGTAGCTAGGCAACAGGTATCATCCGTGAGATATGAACTGATGGCTTTTTCATATCCTTATCCCAGCCCTCGAAGGATCACTGTTGCTTTAATCAAAACATCGTCCTACAAAATATCATTACGAATATTCCAGAGAGGTCTGTAGCTAGACTTTCCTTTCAGATTGAATTACTTTTAGTCTCATTATCAGGTGATTTTTGCAACAGAAGAGAATTTGAAAATGATACATAGGAAGGCTTGAAGTATGGTCAAGGCAGTGGTTTTAGGTCCAGAAAATCCTTACAATAAACTCCAGCTGCTCATTTTTGCTGATAAAATATTCAGAAAATGTATCATGTAGCATATTTAAGATTTGTCGTTGCTGCACTATCTACCAGAATATGTACCCTGAAACATGAAATCTGGTAATTAGACTGAGATGCCAGTATGCTTCAAAGATCACCAATATTTCTAGTCCTCTTCAACATCTGAACTATGGATCTAAAATTTTCTGACGACATTCTGGAATATAGGAGAGCCTCTAGCAAAGTTAAAATAGATACAACAATCTTTTAGCAAGGTGAGCACATGGTTCAGTGATCCAGGAATAGTCACCAATCCTTCAAAAGCCACAGTTATGTTCTGGACACTCAGTAACAGACATACTGTTAAAGATAAACCTTTAGCAACCATTGAAAGCAGTGGCATCCCTCTGAGAAAACACTGAAGTACTTTAGAAAGAGTAAACTTTGACAGACAACTCATTTTCATCAGTCACATTAACACCAATGGTAACCAGAGCTAACAAATTCATCAATGACTGAAAGATGCATCAGAAAACGTGAATGAAGAACATTAATAATTATTCTCTTCGAAGGTCTTATCTCTACTATAAATGATTAACATGAGTGCTGTGAAGCTGAATAATGTTGAAAAGATAAAAGAAACGTCCGTTTAACGATGGTAATGGGATAACACTTCAACCACTCCCGTCAGAACCTGATTACACCTCAAAAGCCTCAGCACCTACTTTAAGACGATTATCTTTAGTTATAGCCACGTACTTCATATTCACTAAAAACTAATTTGTATATTTTAATAATAATCTAACTTCGTTACAAATGTGTATTTTCATGAGACATTCCTTTGGTATTAATGTATAATTTTAGTACATTTTAATTACTATCTAACTTCAGTACTAATGTATATATTTTCATAAAAACATTCCTTCAGTAATAAAGAATATATATCTTAGTATATTCTTTAAAGATCTTACTGAATGCTTGTTTTACTATTCAGTTCATAACTACTTAATGGAGAATAACAAGTGATAAACGTCGCAAGTTCGTCGTGGTGTGGTTAGTGTTCTCGTACACTGATTGATATTTAACAGAAAAAAAGGTTTCCATAAAACGCAAGTACTGTTAAGTCAGGAATGGAGGAAGAGGTATACAAGCTAATGCAAGTGTGGGTGCAAACACAAAATTATTTATTTATCACACAAATACTGTGGTAGTCACCCAAACTGGCTAGGCCTTTTTCTGAAGGGGTGGGTGATGGAGCGCCAAATAATGGGCCGAAAACAATAAAACAAAGACGCTGAATTAATTTTAATTCTAGACAAATAAAAAGCCAATAAAAGCTGTGATATTTTATTAATTATATGATATAGCATGTTGAAATGAAATGTTATTGTTTTTATTACGGCTTTGGAAGATTGTATTCCTTGTAATATTGTCATATGCTTCATACTACTGTCCCTCCAGTGATACAGTGGGAGGTCTGCGGATTTACGACGCTAGAGAGCGGTTTACGATACACGTTGTGACCAGATCACAGATAGTCCATTGTGTAGCTGTGTGCTTAATTCAAAACAACTATTACGGAACAGTAAATTCATAAACGAAAAAGTTTCAAATACTTGGTCCGATGTATAATGGTGATTTAGGCACGAGCACTAACATTATTAAAATGCTTAAATTGTTTTAGGTTATTTTATTGGCGATTGAAGGGAATTTAACCTCCCATCCCTCCATTAATGTTGTACATTTATTTTAGTGCCTACGCTTGTTTCCACATAGTTTACTTTTTTGCATGTGACATATATTGTTAACTATGTATTGCTCACTTTCCGCCTGTTCTTGAAACTTGTAGCGAATTTTATAAAGTGAAAATCAACAATATTTGTTTGAAGAAGAGGCGTGTGAACAAAGTCGAAATTTCTAGAAACACGTGTGATTCTTATAAAATCAGTCGGTGAGATACAGTCAGTGTGCTACAGGCATAGGAAGCTATAACGTCTCTCTGGATGACGAGAAACCCACTTGAAATAAAATTGTATCTCAGAACGGCTGGTATTGGTATTAACACGTTTAATAAGCAGAGAACTTCTATTAATCGGAAAACTACAGAATTGAACCAGGAACGTTAATTGGTTTAGAGCGTACCAACCGTTACAACTTCAAGCCTTATTATTTCTATGGGACATTAAATATCTTTGCCGAAAGAAACGAATTAGTAAAGGTATGAGACCAGTTAAGACAAACGGTAACAATATGAACACAGAATAAATTTGTTGTGCGTGGACTGGGATCGTCGATACACTATTCATTTCGAAACCGGATATACGACTCCGTATTCTCTGTAAGTTTGTAACACTGTTGTACATAAACCATCATTTGTAATAACTGTTAGTAATAACCGTAATTATAAATTGTATAATTTTGGTGTTTGTACATTAAAATATATTTACGTAAAGAAAATAAAAACGGAAATTGTGTGTATCAATCTTGTTGACAAATAAAGTTAATGCACATTAACTACTAATTTCAAATTGAGTTTGTGTTTGCTTACAGCAAAGACCACAACGGTGCAGATCCTACCGAGGGGAATCGAACCCCCCGATTTAAACGTTGTACTAGCGGGGGCGATATCAACTCGAGCTTCCTGTCATTTGAGAATGTAATATGAAACGTACATAATATAATAAATCGGAGAGGTTGGTTGGATGGTTGATTTGATGTTTTAAGGCGCAAAGCATCTAGGCTATCTGCGCAAAAGAACCTGTAAAAAATTAAAAATAAAATTGTTAAAATTCGTAAAAACGAGTCATTTTAAAACAAAACAAAGTCTAATTTTTTAATTAAAATCTTAAATGGAGTTGAATCCAAATTTTTACAACTAGTTTACAGCAGTAAGAGAGAAAATAAAGTAATAAATTTTAAAAGACATTATGTAGCATAATTTTAATTATTATAACTTGCTAGGGTGACTAACAGATAGGTTCAAACATCAGTGTTACTCATCTGAATTTGGCCTTTCCAGTCCTGGTTTCGAGTTATTTGACGACACTGCCATTTTCCAATTTTGTATGTAACTAATTTTACTTTAATTCGTAAAACGAAATCATGTTAAAACAAAAGTCTAATTTTTGAATTAAATACTTAAAAACATTTGTAAGGTGGACAGTGTCACCATCGTCAATGACACTTTCCGGCATCAGGGATAGACATGTCTAAAATGGTGCCATCGATGAGTCATCCGAAATAAAATTATGATACGTAAGAGTACAAACTCTGGCATTGTTTAATTTTCGTTGTTCTATCTACGTCACATTAGGTTTTCATAGATATATTGTTGTTTCATTTCAAAACGTTCCCTAGGTTTGTTTCTATCATGAATAAGAACGGTTACTCAGTGTCGCCGTGACTGAAAAATTTAATAAAAACGTTTTATTGTATATAAGAGGATTTACACATCAATGGAAGAAATAATAAAAAATTAAGGTTATTTTAAATTTTTCACAAAATCTGAACCATTGGTTAATAAATACTTCCAGTTCAGCAACCACCGCACGTGTAATATTATGTATCATAGCAACGTAACGGAAAATCGAAAAGGAACACAATAATTCTAATTGTGAGAAACGTTTAAACGTCAAAAGTGTTAGCACAAGAAATTATCGATATTATATTAAGTGGAAGTAAACGCAAAATAAACAAATCTGATTCATAATTGTTAATAATGAAGGTAAAAACAAAATTATTTTAAAGTTTTTCGTTAAATACAAAATGGGTGTTATCTAAGTTGTGATATAATTAAGCCACGAATAAGAGACTCCTCTTGAAAGAGCTTTTCCAAACAAATATCGACAGTTTAATCCAATGGAATGTTTGTGAATAAAAAACTTGTATCAAAACTAACCACTAAACATTCATTACAAGGATGTATGCCTTTAACAAATGAAAATGATCAATCATTATTTTCAAAATTGAAGAAAAGTTCTATAGTTGCTACAGAAATTGTTCACAAATATCTTGTTTTTAATATTGTATCATGGAGTGAGCTTGTACTTCTCAGTGTATACTTGAAATTATATCCTTACTGAAATAAAACCCTCTATGATTTGAACAGATGGAAAGAAAGAATGGAAAACTTACATGACGCGTTTCCATCAGTAGACTATGAAATTTGGAAGTTAAAGTATAGCCAATGGTATACATCACTACAAACGATTTTGGGAAACAGCGATTGGCTAAAATCAATAAAAACGCTCTTTTACTCAAGTTACAAGAACAAATTGTTGCTATTTTATTTCAAACTATTCTGTTTTTCCTGCTCTGTGGCTGAGGGTGTCATACAAAACTCAAATAAATAAATAATGTACAAACATTAATAATTACGTTGGAATTGTACCTTAAATCATAAGTAAAATAAAAATTCGTGACTTTCATTGAGATGTACAAAATGGAATAAAGTAAAAGAATTCAATAAATAAATATTAATATGAAGTTTTTCATGTTTGGAAATACAAATTAAAAGTTTATTTTCCACGTTATTTTAATTCAGTAGTACAATTTTCCCCTCGAGGCTGTTACTAGTTCTTAGGGCGTGAAAGAAATATATATTAATTTCTTATATGAGTATAAATTATACCTTCCAATGTTTACCAAACATGTACAAATAACGCCTTGAGAGGGTTCATTCCAGCTATTTATTAATACAGAAGTTCACGTGAGATATCTGCACATAAAGTTCAGTTTGTGAATACATGTTATAAAGGGCCTCTCATGTTCATTTAAATGTGGGCTGAATGTGTTGTCTTGGTGAAACCATACCTTGTTTGGCATGCAGTGCACACAGACATGGTAGTTACTTTTCATTGTTGCTGTAACTTTCACCCATCATATATTACAAGAACATGGGTTTACGACTAGTATCAAACCTGAAACATATTAACGGCAACAGAATAATGAAATGTGTGAACTTTGCTGTCGATACATATTTTCATTTGGTATGTGTCACTTATTGTGGAACGTATAGCCCTTCCATTCGGTCACGCTAATTTTCTCGTTTTTGTGGACCTAAGACTGGGTCAATTTTTACGCCATTTTCACTTGCAACTCTCTACGTTTCAGTCGTTGATGCTTGAAAATGAGGAAAGATGATCGGATATATAGACTGTTATCATGATTTTAAAATAAAAATCCTTTGTTTAAGGGCACTTAAACAACTAAGATTAAAATAATTTTCCATCACTCATGGAAATATTGAAAAAAAATTCCAATATCCAAAGTTTATTCTTGTTAGCTTGGTACATTCTGAATGTTTAATGTCACGAAGCGTGTATGGTAGAGGTAAATAGTAAACGTACTTAACACATTCAAAACAGGAGATAAGTACTTGTACATCACCAGGAGATCTACTCAACGTTGTTGTTGTTGTCGATACTGAACGAAGATTTCCAGCTACTCGAGGGCTATCTGCGCTAGCCGTCCCTATTCTAGTAGTGTAAAACTAGTCATCACCCCCCACCGCCAACTCTTGGGCTACTCTTTTATCAACGAATAGTGGGATTGAAGGCCATATTATAACGCCCCCACGACTAAAAGGGCGAACATGTTTGATGCGACAGGGATTCGAATCCGCGACCCTCGGATTACGAGTCGAACGCCTTAATACTGGGTCTATGCATTTCTGTCTATATATCATCTGCAACAACACTATTTGTTCCATTATAATGTTTATTTGTTTGTTTTTGAATTTCGCACAAAAATACTCGAAGGCTATCTGTGCTAGCCGTCCCTAATTTAGTAGTGTAAGACTAGAGGGAAGGCAGCTAGTCATCACCACCCACCGCCAACTCTTGGGCTACTCTTTTACCAACGAATAGTGGGATTGACGGTAACATTATAACGCCCCACGGCTGAAAGGGCGAGCATGTTTGGCGCGACCGGGATGCGAACCCGCGACCCTCAGATTACGAGTCGTACGCCTTAACACGCTTGGCCATGCCAGGCCTTAATCATTATAATGTACTGATGTTGGAACAGGTTACATTTACAGTTAATGTTAAATAGGATCGGTAACTAACAGATATAAAATGCTGCAAAACACAGAAATAATCTTTATGAAGAAAGATTGAGTACACTGTAAATCAAACGTAAGCGTTTACAGATAAATGAATAATTATAAACCAGACATTAGTGTATTCTGATATCTAGTTTTTAAAGAAATCAACCGTCTGTGTGCACTAATGTGCTAAAATGTGTGATTTATAAAGTACTAAACCCTCTTTATACACTAATTGTTGTTTTATAACTACCTAAATCTCACGTTTTAACACACAGAGAATTGAATACGTTTAAGATTCATTAAAGTTTACACCGTATTGGGTATGTTACAAGTCAAGCATTAGATTATGTAGAGGATTATAAATCAGCCATTATAGTACACAGATGGTTGAGTACGTCATAAACCAAACATTATAGAATACAAAGCATCAAGTATGTTTTGTTTTGTTTTTCTTAAATATTCTGAACCTCGTACTATGAAGTGGTTGCTATAAAGTTATGGTTTATATACCAAAAACTGTGTAAATGTTTAAAAGCCAGTCGGTCTACATTGGTTACAAAAACATAAGTAGATGATATTTTCACATTCCTCTAATTTGTTTATAGCAGTTTCATCGCACATATCTGATTTCGAGTTGTAATTGATAAATGTGAGAGAAAAAACTTCAGTTAAAAGTGCTTGGTAACAGATGTGGTGAGAGCCTTTAACAAATAAACAATTTAATAAAGTTGTGTAAGTCTCACGAACAATAGAAGATATAGGGATATGATAATTAAACGAAAAAATCTAAAGTGTTCGACATGGATCAGAAATAATTATTCGTTTCTTTTCTGCCTTAAGAAGTTGTTTATTTTGTTTCATTATCAATTTTGAAAATATTATTATCTTTGAATTAATTATAGTGATTAATAGAAATGTATTTAACTGCGTCAGTGTGTTCCAGATAAGATGGCTTTTAAATGTTACATACTTCGTGTGAATAGAAATTATATTTCATCAATTTAGATACATTATGTTGTAAAGATAAGTAAATATGTACAAATTATCGACACTCGTATAATTTTAAAATTAGCTGAATAATTATTATACAACGTTTTAGAGTACATACATTTAAATGGTATCTATTGCAGTCGTCGACTTGCCACACACAAATCCTATACATATGTTTGGGCATATCCAGAGATAAATAAATCTAATTCACATAAAGGTATGAGAGACAGCGCAAAAATAAATGTCACGCAGTAATATGATATTCCCTATATTTATTTGAAGTATAATCGACCATTAATACGATGTAGAATGAAAAACAAAAACGTTAATAGGAAAACAGCCATTTATATCCTTTACCTTGCGATATTTCTGAGATACTATCACCGAGAATTAAGTTTTGGAAAAAGGTGGTGCCATATTATTTGTTTCACTATTTCTTCTGACTAATTTATGGTAGTTTCGTCAATTCGCGGCTGAACGGTGCTGCTTGGGAAAGCAACCTAAAAAAAGGAGAATAGACCCATTATAGTGCTATATCGATTATATTTATATTTTAGATATATTTTCTTTTAAAATATAAGATTAGTAGTCTGTGTGTGTTTTATTATAGCACAGCCCAATAAGGTTATTAGTTTAGTCGATCGCGGGAATCGAATCCCTGATGTTAGCGTTGTAAATCCGTAGACTTATCGCTGTACCAGCGGAAATGGTAGGGTATGACATGACATACAATAGAAATACAGAAGTGTTACACTTCATATCGCGTTAACTCATCCGAAATACGTAAAGATTTATATAAAAATGAAGCTATCTAATATCGCAACACTCAATTTAAATACTCAAAAAGTTACAAAATGATTCACATAGTACCATGACACTCATTAAATTCATGAATATTTGTAAAAGTACATAAAATAATGTGATACTTACCCTAAACTCGCGAAGACTTACGCGTGTATTAATACACATAATATCGCGATACTCATCGTAACTAACATACAAAAATCCTGTGCCTTATACCATATCACATAATTTAAGATAGTGAAAATTTATTAAATTAGTACATCATATATCGTGATTTTGCTCAATTTTATAAGAAAGCTTACAAAAATAGTACACCTTGTATATGCATTAGCAATTAGTGCGCCGAAATATTGAAAAGAGAAAAAATTTGATTTGATTTCATTTTTTGTTTATCCATAAAAGTAAAGGAGAAGTTATCTTTAATCCAGTATGTAATTTATACATAAAAGTTACCTTACTCCAAGATACGGGTTTAAGCGTTAAAAATTTAATAATATAAATCTAGTTATAAATTATATGGCCAAGCGTTTAAGGTGTGCGACTCGTAACCTGAGGGTCGCGGGTTCGCATCCCGGTCGCGTCAAACATGCTTGCCCTCTCAGCCGTGGGGGTGTTATAATGTTACGGTCAATCCCACTATTCATTGGTAAAAGAGTAGCCCAAGAGTTGGAGGTGGGTGGTGATGACTAGTTGCCTTCCTTCTAGTCTTACACTGCTAAATTAGGGACGGCTAGCACAGATAGCCCTCGAGTAGCTTTGTACGAAATTAAAAAATAAACAAACAATATAAATTATAATTGAACGCATATTTCGAGTAGCTTTGTGCGAAATTCCAAAACAAACAAACAAACAAACGCATATTTTAAACTCCTGCAATTCAAGTTTATTTATGATATATTTAACACTAGATGGGGCAACAATCGAGATCGAGTTCTCATCGTGCCATACACGATAGTTGTCTTCGTAAATGTAATATTACGGTTCAATATAAATTTTACAAATAACCTTGTTAAACGTTACCCTACCTGAACAATAGCTTTCAGAACGTTAGAAAAAACACTATTAGAGCTAAAGGTAGTGAATTTATTTCTAACGAACCTATTTCACTATAAAGGGTTTAGCAACAGATTTCAGCGTATGTAGCGGGTAGTTTGTGAAGTTAGGAAGAAAAGAATGAAATTATGATGTTACATTAGAACATAGATGAAAGATACAACTAACGAACGGAGAATAAAGAGGAATAGCAAAAATGTAGTTTTTGTGGTATATGTATGGGTTAATGATGTAGGTAAAGGTAGCAAAGAGAAGGTAATTAATATATAGAAGGGTTAAAGGTATTTAAAGATTGTTTTTTTTTGGAATTTCGCACAAAGCTACTCAAAGGCTATCTGTGCTAGCCGTCTCTAATTTAGCAGTGTAAGACTAGAGGGAAGGCAGCTAGTCATCACCACCCACCGCCAACTCTTGGGCTACTCTTTTACCAACGAATAGTGGGATTGACCGTCACATTATAACACCCCCACGGCTGAAAGGGCGAGAATGTTTAGCGCCATGCAGGCGCGAACCCGCGACCCTCGGATTACGAGTCGCACGCCTTACGCGCTTGGCCATGCCAGGTCGCTATTTAAAGAAGGAATTCACAACTTCAGGAGTATTACCCGGAATTAACTGTCGGTATTAAATTATATGTAATTCACTAGGACAAATGATAGGCTTATACTGATATGTAAAAATGAATAGATTGATTGGTTGAACTTGAAGGATCAATTCAGTGTATAATGAGATCTCTTTGGAATGGGTGGTTTACATTTAAATAGCATATGGACTGGTTTGTCTGTTAAGACTGTTAGCTCGGATGTAAGAGAAAGACAAGAGTCACTAAAACATGAAGAGAGCCATGATAAACTAAATGGAAAAATAATAAGAGGCTGAGAAAACTTGAACATAAAAAGTTGGTATGAAACTTACAAGAATAGGCTTAATTGTAGTATTGTAATGCTAAAAGTACAAGTAATAAAATTGATAACTTTAGAGTGCTGTTAGGAACATAAGATTTTGATATAAAGGGAATAACTAAGATATGTTTAAATGTAGATGATTTTGATGACAGAAATTTCTTTGAAATACAGGGTTGCTGGCTATTTAATTGAAATATAGTATTAAAAATCTGGGAGAAGTTACTTTATATGTAAAATATGAGTTACTTCCTGTTGGATTTGAGGATATAAAAGATAATAGCCATGACACTGAATCCATTTGGATTACTATCAGTGGATATAAAGGAAAAGTGTAGTGTTTTGCTGCATGTAGAGATAAGGAAGTAAGAGAAAGTTTAATTTTATCTTGTTTGAAGATCTCAGAATAATTTTTGGTTAGAGAACTTACATTTTGGCATCTTTCTTCATAAATGATTTGAACATTTACTAAATACTGTAAAAGTTGTTTTTCGAGAAATGACCAATAACTGGAAAATTCTTTTATCTATTATCAACTTTAGTGGATCAGTGATAGAACCAAATATTACCAAAATAAATAAATAAAAAAAATTTGAATATAGTTAGTTCAGGTGTACTTCTGTATACATTTTGTTTTGCTATCAAATTTATATTTTGGTATACTTTACCTTTGTAATGAGGTATCTCAGTTTCATTATTTTCTCTTGGTAAAAGAAAAGGCAAAGCTAATTGCAAGATGAATCTATATTTAGTATTAGACAGCAATGATTATGAAGTTAAGAGTAAGATCTAAGTCCATACTAGTGACATCTTCAAGATTAAGCTCTCCTGTTTAGCTAGTGTTTAATACTTAGTGAATGATTGTTAATTTTGTGCCAATATTTTGCTGTGATTATATCTATTAAACACTTCATTATCGCTACTATGATCATATCAGTAGGATTATGTTAGTTTCTAATGTGCTTGTAGTGTCCAGTGAGGTAGTGTTAGTTTACAGACTTAAAGCTCAAACTCTGTTTTTCAGTTCGATGCATTAGACACAACAAAAGGTTTCGCTCTGAAGCAAACAATATATTGAGATAATATTTTGTACTAAACATTTTCTTAATATTACTGTAACCATACTACTATCATAATGTTTGTCCAAATTTTACTTATAAAGTTCAGTGAATGTCTTTCCTTCCAAAAAGTAAAAGCTGTTAAAGCTTTATTATGAAAAGCTTAGTAGCATTTAGCAAAAGTACCTTAAGCTTAAAAATAAAATTTCCCCACTCTCCAGAACAATAACATTTTATTAATTTGTTTTCAACAACACAAAATTTAGATTTTCCACAGTATGTTCGTCCACATGTCTTCAGACTTGTTTGTGTTTTCAAAATTTATTTAGTTCTAATGATTTCAATGATTCAAAATCACGTTCGGTTTTTTAATACAACAGGCTTCACCGTCTTCACTCGTGAAATATGTACATGTCATGAATAAAGATAAATTCGGATGTTGTTAGTCAAGAAAAATCCCATGAGTATGGTATGGTGTTAAAACTAATCTGGGACAATAACATAACTTGTGAGTTATAAAAAGTAATTATCTATCACTGTATTACTCTGTGCTTTTTTGTTTTTTAATATATCTGTCTAACCGCTTTTTTTTTATCCTACTCCGATTTGGGAGCACCTTTCAGATGTTGGGTGCACCACCCACGGATCAAATTTTAAACTTTAAGTATAACATAATTATAAATGTATACTAACAGTTTTACTCAGAAATATTTTAGATTCTTTAGTTTTGTAACATTCATTCAGTGCACGTCACAAAGAAGAATTTACACCAATTCAGACTTTCATGTTTGTTAACATGTAAACTGACGAGTTTCTCCAGTACACAATCTACCTATTGTTTTTTTAACTACTAATTCGAAATCCTGTGATTATATTTGTTAATTAATTTTCATTTCTTCACATACTAATTACTCATGTCTCGTTTTTTGTACAAATTTCTTAGTGGTTTACTGACAACAATCTTTTTATTTTCTCTTGTATGATATTACAGAATGGATCTGCACAACAACCAATTAAGGCCGGCTTTGAAAGTAGCTTCAGACAATATTTGAATGTGATTGGACATAGAACATTATTTACTACTTGTTTTATATACATCGTGAACAGTGGTGTCTGTCCGTCCGTTCATTTCTGTCTCCTGTTTATGACGGCTTCACTTTTCGCGCTGAGTTTGAAATAGAGGATGAAGTCAAAGTTCAACATTAACTTTTAAATAGCAATAGAACAGGTGTGAATAATGTTGACAACAAACAGGATATTCTACATTAACATGTTATGAATTAATAACACTGTGATTCACATATCAACATGTGACATGTTATTGTTGGGTGGTTCTTAGTAGAATACTTTCTGTACAAAGATGGAACATGAGACATAGAAAACCAAAACCCATTTAACACACTTACTCTGGAGTGTCACACAATAGTGTCGATAGAGATAGTGAATTTGAAGATCTACACTGTTAAAACAAACAGTCAAACTATAGACCAACACTGTTCAAAAACAGAGATTGAAACTGAAAACCAACACTGCTAAAACTGACGCTGAAATTAAAAATACTAACTGTTGAAACATACAGTGAAAGTGAAGACCGACACTGCTGAAACAGTCATTGAAGGTGAAGACCAACACTATTCATACAGAGTGAGATTGAACAACAACACTGTGCAAACCGTCAGTGAAACCGAAGACCAATAATGTTGATAAAAATCAGTGAAATTGAAGACCTGGAGAGTGATTAATAAAGATATGTTTATATAAATAAAGTATAGGTAGCACCTGGAGAGTGATTAATAAAGATATGTTTATACAAATCAATATAAAAACAAGAATTATTTCATTAAAAAGTAAGTGAAGAATAAAGTTATTTTGCTGAGAAATGAAACTAATGTCCGGAGATCACTGATTCCTGGATCAAGATTAATTCAGAAACGTTGAACAGTGTTTAGCTTGGTAATCCAATATGTTTCTATGATGTTACTGAACTAAATCTTTATATATCACTTCATCAATTATACTGGGCATTCCCAGATTGCTACTGAAGATGAATGGTACACCTTTCAAAAGCACTAGGATTACAAGGGTTTCTATTTCAGTTTTATCAAGACTTCTTGGACCTACGTGTTTTTAGTACATCATGATTATAGTCTTTATCGTCTTACGAGAACCTCTATTATAACTATTAATTATTTTATAGCCAAGGAATAATTGTGTTATAACTGTTAGTATTTTTCATCCTATCAGTTACTTTTATATCCTACGAATAAACTTATTATATCAGGTTGTCCACAAATAAATGTCGTTTTTCAGTTGCGAAGTTTGGAAAAGTATAAACCATTGTTGTTTGTTTTTGAATTTCGCACAAAGCTACTCGAGGGCTATCTGTGCTAGCCGTCCCTAATTTAGGAGTGTAAGACTAGAGGGAAGGCAGCTAGTCATCACCACCCACCACCAACTCTTGGACTACTCTTTTACCAACGATTGATCGTCACATTATGAATACAACTATGATATACATTTTATATAATATTTAGTAAGAGTTAAGTAAGCTTTTTAAAATACAACTATGATATTCATTTTATATAATATTCAGTAACAGTTAAGTAACCTTTTTAAAATACAACTATGATATACATTTTATGTAATATTTAGTAACAGTTAAGTAAGCTTTTTAAAATACAACTATGATATTCATTTTATATACCATTTACTAACATTCAAGTAAGCTTTTTAAAATGCAACTATAATATACCCTTTTATATACTACTTAGTAACAGTTAAGTAAGCTTTTTAAAATACAACTATGATATACATTTTATATAATATTTAGTGACAGTTAAGTAAGCTTTTTAAAATACAACTATGATATTCATTTTATATAATATTTAGTAACAGTTAAGTAAGCTTTTTAACATACAACATTGATATACATTTTATATAATATTTAGTAACAGTTTAATAAGCTTTTTATAATACAACTATGATATACATTTTATATAATATTTAGTAAGAGTTAAGTAAGTTTTTTAAAATACAACTTTGATATACATTTTATGTAATATTTAGTAACAGTTAAGTAAGCTTTTTAAAATACAACTATGATATACATTTTATATAATATTTAGTAACAGTTAAGTAAGTTTTTTAAAATACAACTTTGATATACATTTTATGTAATATTTAGAAACAGTTAAGTAAGCTTTTCAAAATACAACTATGATATACATTTTATATAATATTTAGTAACAGTTTAGTAAGCTTTTTATAATACAACTATGATATACATTTTATATAATATTTAGTAAGAGTTAAGTAAGCTTTTTAAAATACAACTATGATATACATTTTATGTAATATGTAGTAAGAGTTAAGTAAGCTTTTTAAAATACAACTATGATATACATTTTATATAATATTTAGAAACATTTAAGTAAGCTTTTTAAAATACAACTATGATATTCATTTTATATAATATTTAGTAACATTTAAGTAAGCTTTTTAGTATACAACTATGATATACATTTTATATACCATTTATTAACAGTTAATTGAAAATTTTCTGATATGAATATGTCCTTACAAAAATAATAATTTATCCTTTGATAAATATTGCTGCAAACATAGTATTTACTGTACACATGGACCAAAATGTATAACTAAACATATTTATAAAAATATGTAACAGCTACATTTATTAGGTTAATTCCAAAACTACTTTTATTTATTATTTCATATAATCTGATAAAGGTACAGTAAATGTGCAGTGTTCAGTATTTCTGTTTAGTTACACAACAGTGTCAAACGTTTTTGTTTTTGACAGTTGCTGCTGATAGCGCTCTCTAGCAAGATATTATGTCAAAAACAATCTAGGACCGTTCCTATGATACTGAACATATAGTGCTAGCTTCTAAAATTAGTTTTGACTCTGATGGAATAAATCATTATTTAAAAATGAGGATAAACCATATTTATAATAACGATAACTGACAACATTGATCACATCATGTGCAAACAGGATTTTCGTGAAAACTATTAATAAAAGGTTAATAGTTATTTTCACTTATTATTAACTACGAGAAACATCTTGTGCTTTTTGTTTCTGGATTTGTCATTTAGAAATAACATATCCAATCAACAGGTAGATGGTCTCTATAGCCTCGAACCAGGCCACTAAGGAGATCCCTGGCCATAGTCCCTGTTGTCCACCAATGTTACTAAAGATTTCATTACTCTGAAACAAAATGTCTGCTTTATTGACATTTGTAACATGTTACATACGATATTGACACTGTAATTCATCATATGTCATATTTTAGTGACATTTGTAAATGATCAAATGTTACGTACATTATAAACATTTGTAATTCATCAATATATCACATACAATATTGACATTTGTAACTGATCAAATGTCACATACAATATTGAGATTTCTAATTAATCAATATATCACGTACAATATTGAGATTTTTAATTCATCATGTGTAGCGTAAGACCAAGTCGTATAAATATAATTTCATGTTTCATGTTTCGCTTGTTATTAAACACCCGAAACTAATGAGTTACAGAAATATTCTGGTTGTTTTCGTTAGAAAAAAAAAATCAAAAAAATTTGAACAAATAGTTTTTACCTGATACTTAGGCTGCTGCCTGTAGATTATGTGATCTAACGTTTTGTAGAACACACGAAGTTTGGCGAAGTTCTCACTAAAAACGATGAACTTTTATTTCAGTGCAATAACCAAATATTAGCGTCCAAAATTTTAATTAAATACAACCAAAACGTAAATGTTTGTATACATATGTAATTACTCACGAGTCTTATAATTTGTTGCATCTTTTTAATATAATTTCTCAAAAAAGTTTTAGTTGAGACGCTAATTTAACCTGACAACCTGTTAAACTTAGAATTCGAAGATAACAAAACGTAAGGAGAAAAAAGCTGAAATGAACATTTCAATTATTTCACATTAACCTGTTCAGTGCCGTAAACGAGATAACTCGTCCAAGCCGATCGGTAACACAGTGCCACGGAAAAGTTAATTCGTTCTCAATAATGCCAAACTTCAACGCTAGATTTCAGAACCATACATGCATTTGACCTACTTACAAATTATTTCACTTTCGATCCACAATAACGTTACAAAAAAGTTACAAAATGAAGAAGCATTAGAGTTGTATTGTAGCAGCTTGGCAGTCTACAAGTTAATATATATGAAAATTGATTATCTACCGAAATAATTTACTCATATTTATGTAGCCATACATATAGATGGATTTTCTTTCATAGTTTTTATCCAAATCGTCACAACCTTTATATATTATTTGAAATAGAAATATAATATGCATTCTTACTATATATTACACAGATATATGTACAACCATTTTCTTTGCAGAAAGCCCTCTTGTGTTTTTTTTCATCGAATAACACATCAAAACTGTTTCCGTAGTTAAAGTAGGAACTTTCAACTAGTTGATTTTCCACGAACACTCGAGTGTTATTGACAAGAAATATCAACAGGTTCATGCTTATCATAAAATTACCCAGTAGTCTGAAATTTAGTGAAATTCTTGAATCAACAAGAAGCGCACGTTATCATATGAACTCATCAAAACAGAATATTGAGTTATGACAGAAGTATGACATAGATGGCGATACGTACTATGATGCAAGGATTATGATAAATATTAAATAAAGAAGCATAGCGAACACGTAGAGCTTTTAATATCTAAAACATTAAAAGTAATTAAATATATCCAAGTCTGTTCATATTAGAAAACCACAAACGTTTCAAGTAACTTACTTTGAAAAGGTCCAACTTTGACGCAAACCCTGTAAAATAAATGCACGTTTGTAATATTTTCAGTGGATAATATCATGGTAATGGTTCAACTAACAATGGATAAATATGAGTGGCATTGTTTTGCTCACTTACGTTAATTGCTACTTACAATAGATTAATCACCTAAACTTTTATTAAAACTGTCTCTAAATATAATCGAAATGCTTAAATAATGTGTATTTTTATTAAATACACAGGCTTGTGATGGTTTTATTCTTTTGACAGGTTTACACGTATTATGATATTTCCTGTACGCTGAATCCGAAAATCACATCCATTTTTCTCTGTCACTTATAAATTTTTATTATCATAACATGTATTGTTCCGTAAGTGAGTCATTTTCATTGAAATTGCGTCGTATTTTATTATGCTTAAAATATTGACAACCACTGGCTACGTACACATTTCTTTGGCCAGGTGGTTAAGACACTCGACTCGTAACCCGAGGGTTGCAGGTTCGAATCCCCGTCGCACCAATATGTTCGCCCTTTCAGCCGTGGGGATGTTATGATGTTACGACCAATCCTAGTATTCGTTGGTAAAAGAGTAGTCTCGGAATTGGTGGAGAATGGTGATGACGAGCTGCCTTCCCTCTAGTCTTACACTGCTAAATTAGGGACGACTAACGCAGATAGCCCTCGTGTACCTTTGCGTGAAATTTGAAATAAACCAAACAGGTTTCTTTAGATAAATCGCCAAGTGAAAGTCTCATTGGTCGTTTTACAACCCAACAGAAACACACCCTTAGTATATAAACGGTTAACAGGTCACAGAATTTGTTTAAGGATGCACTTTGACATTAATATTTCTTTAGTGCCATCAGTGAAGAACAAAGGGAAGGTTTGATGAAAGCATCAGGGAGATGGAGAGGAGGTAACCGGAAAGGTGAAACATTAGCATGATGGCTAATTGCTATTAGTCATTTAAACGAGACGTTCAGGACACAATATATAAAAGAAAAACCACAACGCGTACTTCTAGACCAGAAGATGTGGAGTTCGTACAAAATTCAGAATAAATGAAGAAAGATATTTGTTTAACATCAATGTTTTTAAAAGATATTTGTTTAACATCAATGTTTTCCCCTTTTCTTTCGTTTGTTTATATTTTTGTTAATAAACAAAATAATAACAAATGTTCATTGTGGTAAACGAAATAATAATTTGATTCAAGTAAGTTTTATTTCTTCTCTATTTGTAGAAAAAATCCTTACATGATAGAAAAAAAACAAGGATATTATTTTAAAAAATCTACGTAGTTGAATAAAGGAAAATCCGTTATCAAAACAAAAACAACTTTAATGAAGTTTAAATTCGCAGGCCTGTAATATTGATCGAACAAAAGCACGTGGACGAGATTCTCTGTTAAAAAGTCTGTCGTGGCTCAATGGTCAACATACCATGTTGTAAGAACCTGGGGTTTGAAACATGGTAAGATCACACAATTTTAAATATGAATGCGTTTTTAAAGTGGCAGCTAGTCTTGTTACTCAGTTAAAAGAACTGGATAAAACTTGTGGTGGCGTATGTTACTTTGTTTATTGCTAGCTTTTCTCTCTACCCAGGCACCAGGGGGTTTTCTAACTTGGTCATTTAACCCATGTGCTTACAAAGTATCTTTCAAGTTGTAGATTAAAATTTCAGTTCATCGTCAAAACACCTGAACGTATTAAGTACTGATGATGAAAAAGGTATATTAGTCTGTTTGTTTCAGAACATCCTTTTAAAGTTCACAAGGGTTATATGCGTGGCCATCAGTAGCTTTAAACCATGAAATATTCTTGTCTGACCGAACGATTGTATTTAACCACCATTCTTCTACTGGTTACAGTATAGCGGGGCAACGGGACAGAAACCACGAATGGTCGTCCCATATTAATAAGTATAAAACTGTGCTTATGTAACGTTCCACAGCGTATCTCACAAACGTTCTTAAAACACACACAAACTGTGATTATGCATACCATCTACAATGATTTTCACCTACTGTACAGATCTAGGTAAACGTATTATTGTTATCGTATTAAAACGTATGTTTAAGGAACTAATTTATATTGGTCAGTTTTTTCAAACTTTACCGAAAACATCCCAGTGTCTTTTGAAATTCCAGGAAGGTCAAACGTCCGAAGTAAAAATTACATTTGTGATTAACACAGACAAAGACAGATACCAAAACATGTGGATTCACTTACACGTCTCGAACCTGAGTTGCTCTGGACTGTTTCCTGTGAAGGTTCTGGAAACTCTGACTCGTTCTGCTTGTTCAACAACATTGATGACGACAAGATCATATCAAACGTAGACTTTCTGAAAATAATATATGTAGTGATTAATGTACATGATCCATATAATAATGTTAAAATCCTGGATTTGATCCCCACAGTAAGTAGCCCATTTTGCACCTTTGCGCTTAAACAAAGAAATATTTTTGACCAACAGCCGATATAGTTCACTAACAACAAACAGTACAATAAATAAATTGGAGTTCCTTCAACAATCCATATGCTATATTATATATGTAAAAACGGCTGGTTTGGGTTGAGAAAATTTTTTATGTAAAGGAGCGAACAACGTCATCATTGATCATAAACCACATTAAACTAACACAGGTTTATTGGCTACATTCACTGTATTACTGGTTGCTTATACAGGTTTGTTAGTTACGTTCACTGTACTGTATGTTACTAATACAGTTTTGTTTGCTCCGTTCACTAAGCTACGGGTTTATGAATTATATAACATCTAGTGCTCTATAATGGAAACTGACTCTGTGATTCTTTTAACTTTTACAATAAGTATTTTACTCATTAAAAGATATCTCAAAGTCTTATAGATCGTTTCTTTTCAACTTACCCGTTCAGGTTGCACACAGTGACAGCAGGAAACTCCAACTCCAAATTGTTCTCCACGTCCAAATTGACAATGACGGGGTACTCCAAATATGACGTCACGTAGCTGATGCTATGATAGATGCAAAATCCAATACACAAGCAGAAAACGAAGACCCAGATGCAACGACGACAAACAGTCGGTGACTTGGCAATTTGAGAAACCCCTGAGAGTGAAGACTGCCCGAATAGGTATTTACATCTCAAATACCATTTTCGATGGCTACTGACGTAGGTTCTATCAGTTCGGCTCCTGAAGACATCTCAGCTGCTGAATTCTTGATTGTCGAGTTTAAATTATTGTCCAGTTCATCCTCTGGGGACTCATTTATCACAGAAACATTATGTGAAGATTCTTCTTCCTCCAATCTTGTTACTGTTCCTATTGTGAAAAGAATCAGCCCCTGAATCTCTATTTGTCTAATTGTGTTTAATAACTATTATTAAGTTCTGAGGAATTTTTTCTTCCGCGCATTATTATCACACGTGATAATTCTGGAAAATAAAGTTGGTTTGATTTTTGCACAAAGCTACACGATCTTCCCTAGACGATTCTAATTTGTAAAACTAGAGAAAAGGCATTACTAACCACTATTGTGTTACTCTTTTACCTAAGAATAGTGGAATTGACCGTAACATTATAACGTCTCTACGGCTGAAAAGGTTGGCATGATTTGTGTGGTCGAAATTCAAACCCGTGACTCTCAGATTACGAATCGAGTGTCTTAACCATCTTGAGATGCCGGGCATGGGCAATAAAATCTGTTGTTAAAATAGAAACATTTACTACAGTAATTATCTTCTACAATAAAATCTGTTGTTAAAATAGAAACATTTACTACAGTAATTATCTTTTGCAATATCTGTTGCTAAAATAGAAACATTTACTACAGTGATTATCTTCTACAATACAATATGTTGTTAAAATAGTAACATTTAATACATTAATTATCTTCTACAATACAATCTGTTGTTAAAATAGAAACATTTACTACAGTCATTATCTTCTACAATAAAATCTGTTGTTAAAATAGAAACATTTACTACAGTAATTATCTTCTACAATAAAATCTGTTGTTAAAATAGAAACATTTACTACAGTAATTATCTTTTGCAATATCTGTTGCTAAAATAGAAACATTTACTACAATAATTATTTTCTACAATAAAATCTGTTGTTAAAATAGAAACATTTACTACAGTAATTATCTTCTACAATAAAATCTGTTGTTAAAATAGAAACATTTACTACAGTAATTATCTTCTACAATAAAATCTGTTGTTAAAATAGAAACATTTACTACAGTAATTATCTTCTACAATAAAATCTGTTGTTAAAATAGAAACATTTACTACAGTAATTATCTTCTACAATAAAATCTGTTGTTAAAATAGAAACATTTACTACAGTAATTATCTTTTGCAATAATATCTGTTGTTAAAATATAAACATTTACTACAGTAATTATCTTCTACAATAAAATCTGTTGTTAAAATATGAACATTTACTACAGTAATTATCTTCTACAATAAAATCTGTTGTTAAAATATGAACACTTACTACAGTAATTATCTTCTACAATAAAATCTGTTGTTAAAATATGAACACTTACTACAGTAATTATCTTCTACAATAAAATCTGTTGTTAAAATAGAAACATTTACTACAGTAATTATCTTCTACAATAAAATCTGTTGTTAAAATAGAAACATTTACTGCAGTAATTATCTTCTACAATAAAATCTGTTGTTAACATAGAAACATTTACTACAGTAATTATCTTTTGCAATAATATCTGTTGCTAAAATAGAAACATTTACTGCAATAATTATTTTTTACAATAAAATCTGTTGTTAAAATATAAACATTTACTACAGTAATTATCTTCTACAATAAAATCTGTTGTTAAAATATGAACATTTACTACAGTAATTATCTTCTACAATAAAATCTGTTGTTAAAATATGAACACTTACTACAGTAATTATCTTCTACAATAAAATCTGTTGTTAAAATATGAACACTTACTACAGTAATTATCTTCTACAATAAAATCTGTTGTTAAAATAGAAACATTTACTACAGTAATTATCTTTTGCAATATCTGTTGCTAAAATAGAAACATTTACTACAATAATTATTTTCTACAATAAAATCTGTTGTAAAAATAGAAACACTTACTACAGTAATTATCTTCTACAATAAAAATCTGTTGTTAAAATAGAAACACTTACTCCAGTAATTATCTTCTACAATAAAATCTGTTGTTAAAATAGAAACATTTACTGCAGTAATTATCTTCTACAATAAAATCTGTTGTTAACATAGAAACATTTACTACAGTAATTATCTTTTGCAATAATATCTGTTGCTAAAATAGAAACATTTACTGCAATAATTATTTTTTACAATAAAATCTGTTGTTAAAATATAAACATTTACTACAGTAATTATCTTCTACAATAAAATCTGTTGTTAAAATATGAACATTTACTACAGTAATTATCTTCTACAATAAAATCTGTTGTTAAAATATGAACACTTACTACAGTAATTATCTTCTACAATAAAATCTGTTGTTAAAATAGTAACATTTAATACAGTAATTATCTTCTACAATAAAATATGTTGTTAAAATATGAACACTTACTACAGTAATTATTTTCCACATGTTTCCAGTGAAAAAAAATGAAATTAAAGAAGCTGTTCTAAACCTAACTGTTTCAAGTACGTATCGCTGCTTTATTAAAACGTAAAGAAATAAGAAAAGGTTTTTATTGATATCAAACGAAACATAGTTCAATACATATGTTTAGATGAAAATAGAACTACACAGAAACACGTTGGAACTGTAACACATACGTATATATCCAAGTGAATACCATATGACGTATGTTTAATGCGAGTTGGAAATCTGATTTGTTGCCCACTAGGCCACGCCAGATCCATTTATTTGTTTTATACTGATATATGATACGGAATGTTGAACCTTATTTAAGTTGGATTGGTGACCACTTTAATTTTGCAGTGTCCTGCAATACACATGGGATAGGGACATTTTGTTTTAAGTATTATTTAGGTCATCGGTCGATTATTTACTGAAACTGAGAAAAAAGTGTATGTATTACATGATGTATTAGTGTATTTACCGAAGGGTACGTATAAGGCTTCTCATTTGTGACGGCATGTTATATACACTGTGTGGTACATCTTATTACATTAAATTACCCAGAAATACTGTTTTAATTTTTGGTTTATAATTATAAGTCTGAACGTAAGAGCAATATATATATATCTATTTAGTATCAGAAGTTAAACGCACTTTATAACGATAATGGTGACTTGGTTGACTGAGGTAAGAGGGATATGTTTCGTGCCTTCATTTATTTCGGATTAACTATTTCATTTATCAATTGTTTGATATTTCTGTTATAAAGAAATGAAAAGAATCAGAGGCTAGAATGTTAAAAATTTATGATTTGTGGATAACATAGCTCAGCGTCCTCTACATAGTTATTCTATCTTATGTAAATATAATCTATTAGATGCGTTTCTTAAACATAAACAGCACGTGAAATAATCCTAAATTACGTTTTGTGATTTACGTATTATACATAACGGTTCAAATACACGACGATGGCCTGTAAATACTAAAACTAAACCCTAAACTAATTACCCATAATTCAACATCAAAGCAATAAACATACATAGGCTAGCATTAAAACTTTGGCCAAGTATATAATGTGAATTAACCTGATCTAACTTGTATTATACAACGTCACAAAATTAAAACTTTTAATTTAGGATGTATTGATTCCCAGTTGGGTTACCTCGCTATTAACGACACTTTTGGTCATAATCCAAATATTACCTCACGAAATACGGCCAGAGAAGAAAGCATAGATTATTTTAAATACTTATACAATACTAACAACACAAAACAATCAACATTAAACCAAGTGCAGACAGAGCAACTTTTGTATCTGAAGAATATCATAGTGGATGGTCTTGTGGTGTCTTGAATATATGTGCAAATAACGTTTTTAGAAAGAACTTAACTCAGGAGAATAACCCACGCAATGCACCAAACTTAGAACTTTTTGATCTATTTCTTACGGTTTTTTAACGTTACGCCAACATCATGGACATACGAGATATGTTTGATACGAAGGTTATGTCTGTATATTATTGTACTGAAATAGGTGTTTGATACGGAGGTTAGTTCTGTATTTTATTCTAAACTGAATTTGAGGGTAGAAGGTTTTGTTAGAGACGAGAGTTGTTTTTTTAATTAAAGGAAGGGAGATAATAAGGGAACCTTTGGGGACGGTGTGAACATTGGCTGATGCTTGAAATTTGTTGTAGGGGAAACTTCGTGTAGTATTCTTTATAGAATCAGTCGGATAACCGTTGTTTAAGATGTATTTACGTACAAGACAGTTTGTTCGTGTAAAATAAAATAATTATAACAAATTATATTTAACAATGACGTAACTTTTGTTCCTTAATTTTAAAAGGGAAGACTTGAAACATTTAAAACTGCACGTTTCGCATTCACATGATCTGCTTGCTGTTACAAGTATTAACTCTACGGACTGTTACGTGTAATACTGTTATAATAGAGCAAGGACTGCTGGCATACAAGGTTAACTTGAGGTTCCATCTGTCTTTCAGTAACGTCTGGAAACTTTCCAATAATTTCTAAATCGGTTTTGGATTCAAATATTTCTAAACTTATGGTAGGTCGTGCCCACATGCAAAGTGAAATAAAGCTGTGTTTTTAAATGGCAGTTTGAAGTTGAATGACATGCTTACAACCAATAAATAGGAGAGATTTCTCACTATTCAGTTAGAGCCTGGAAAACGTTATACTGGTGTATGAATTTGAACCATGTGATAGAAAATAAAGCTTATTTCATTGTTCTCTTGAAGTGTACCTTATGGACAGCAAGTGTTTCTCCGTATGTGTACTTGTTGCTAAACTGTTAGATTGCATTTATATTTTGATGATATATTTATTAATTATATATAAATATATTTATTATTCTGCAGCATAAAAAAATTACGGAAAGAATTTCTTATGTTTCTCTTTTAATTTATTACGTTTTAACAAGCAAAGATGCTACATGTTTAAAAAAGAAAAAAACAACCAACAAAATACTCTTAATAAAGAGGAGAAGGTGTCAAAGGCAGTCACATTTGACATATATCAATCTACAGTATTTCACCCTTGGTATAAAGTGAAGTATCATTTCACTGTACTTCTCCCATGGTATAAAGTGAGGTCTCAACCTATGGTACTTTGCCTTTACTATAAACTGAGGTATTAACCTATGGTACTTTGCCTTTACTATAAACTGAGGTATCAACCTATGGTACTTTGCCTTTACTATAAACTGAGGTATCAACATGTGGTACTTTGCCTTTACTATAAACTGAGGTATCAACCTATGGTACTTTGCCTTTACTATAAACTGAGGTATCAACATATGGTACTTTGCCTTTACTATAAACTGAGGTATCAACTTACGCGATGGTTGGGATGCCTTCTCTCCAGTCTTACTCTGCTAAATTAGTCCTCGTGTAATTTTACGAGAAGTTCCAAAACAAACAAACTATCCTCAATAACGTTAAGTGTCCAGTTAAAGAAGAATAACAAACGTTGTGACACAGGGTGGTTTATTTCTAATGTTAACATGAATTTTCGTTCCATATATATTTTGAACGCATTTTGTTTTAAATTTATGACTAAAAAAAGACCTCGATCTCCAAAGATTCCTTGGTGTGCTAATTTAGCGTGTACTATCTCATGGTAAAGCCACATCGGGCTATCTGCTGACTCCACTGACAAGAATGGAACCGATGATTGTAGCGTTGTAAATTTGTAGACTCACCGCTCTACCAGTGGAGGACGTTAATTTAGCGTTTGTAAAGATCACCTAAATGTTGCCCCACCCCGTGATATCTGCAGACTTGTACTGCTAGAAACAAGGTTTTAATATCAGTGATGACGAGAAAACCAACTTGTAAAGAAAAATATATGCGTAAAACATGTGGTTTAAATTTTCGCAAACTAAACGAGCCATTTTCACATATATATATAATGTTTCAATATCCGTGTTGAGGAAAGCACAGAAAGACCATTGTGTAGCTTTGTGCTTAATAACAACAACAACAAGTGAATGTTTAATTTTACTGAGAAAGGATTGGTTTGGTTTCTTGTGAATTTCGCGCAAAGCTACTCGAGGACTACCTGCGCTCGCCATCTCTACTTTAACAGTGTAACATTAAAGGGAAGGCAGCTAGTCACCCCCCGCTAATTTCATGGGCTACTCTTTTACCAACGAATAGTAGGATTGACCGTGAGTTTATAACGCCCCACAGATGAATGGGCTAGCATGTTTGAGTGACAGGTATTAGAACTCGAGACTCTCAGATTGCGACTCGAGCGTCCTAAACACCTCATCATTCAGAAGTGTGTGTAAAGTGAAACGTTGAATATCCAGTTAAAACAAACTTAGTGCTATAAGACTGTCACACCAAACATGCTCGCCCTTTCAACCGTGAGGGCGTTATTACGTAACACTTAATCCCACATTTCGTGGGTAAAAGAGTACCCCAAGAGCTGGTGGTGGGTGGTGATGACTAGCTACTTTCCCTCCAGTCTTAGACTAATAAATTAAGTACGGCTAGCGCAGATAGCCCTAATGTAGCTTTAGGCGAATTTCAGAAACAAACAATAAGATTGTTTGCTTCCATTATTAAAATGTTTAAATATACACTACATGAATTATTTAAAATCTAATTTATTTTGAATATTAAGCGCTAATCTGAACTAGTCTGACAGGGTAATTTTTTTATTCACTTGGTTTCAGCCAATCAACAGTGAGAAGCCAATTTCGACTTAAGCATCTAAAAAGTAATGTTAACGTAAGTAATAACTTGTTGGTTTATGTTTTGCTGTCAACTTACTGTAAAGCTAAGTTGATTTAGATTTAATTTCTATGAATTATCTTGGTTAGTTCTACAGTGATGGTCAAATGTTATTTAAAATAAATAAAATTCTGTCATTTTATTATGAAAATTGGTTTGTTTTGAATTCCGCACAGAGCTACTCCAGGGCTATCTGTGCTAGCCGTCCCCAATTTAGCAGTGTAAGACTAGAGGAAACGCAGCTAGTCATCACCTCCCACTGCTAACTCTTGGGCTACTCTTTTACATACGAATAATGGGATTGACCGTCACATTATAACGCTCCCAAAACTGAAAGGGCGAGTATGTTTGTGTGACGGGGATTCAAACCCATCACCCTCGGATTGCAAATCAAGTACCTTAACCACCAGGCCATACCGGGCGTATTATGAGGATACATTGACCATCTGTGAGTAATCAGAGTAAAAAATATATTTAATATTATTTTACCTACTTATAAATGACTTAGTAAAGCACAACCAGTATAATGTACGTTATATACCTATATATATATACATAAATTATATTTTACGTAACGGTTAACTTCATTGAGGAGAAATTATAAATAATTTTTAAAAAGAGGGTAAAAATGAAAAAAATATAATATTTTATCACAGAATAACTAAAAGTATTTAACATATAATATGAAAATATGTTAATTTGTTATTTTGTTTATGGGTCTTTATGTAGTTAAGCACATAACTATTCAATGGGCTATCTTTATTACGCCCACCCTGAATGTTAAAACCTGGTGTTTGAAAAATAAGCCTTCTGGCTTACCACTGAGACAGTGGGAGCTTTATTATTACTAGTACGGTATAAAACTTGACAATCCTTAATTAAAATAAGCCTTCTGGCTTACCACTGAGACAGTGGGAGCTTTATTATTACTAGTACGGTATAAAACTTGACAATCCTTAATTAAAATAAGAACCCTGGTTCTTATCCTGTTGGTTAATAAATTCGTTTTGATTTCAGTCATGGATCTTGTATAAGAAAAAAATTCCAATGTTTAAATCAGTGAATATGTTCGTATTACATCTCAGTCTAACTAAAATAACCTTAAAAGTTGAATAAGGTTTGTCATATCTATCAGGAATTTGGTTAAGGCCAAGCACCCTACCTTCTGATTTTCATTTTCTCTGGTCAACCAGAACTTCTCAATACTGAAGAAGTTACTCTCGATTCAAAGGATCTTTGAAGATTGTCAGTGGTAATGAGACAGCCATGATTAACCATTTAGATAGGACCTCACGAGAGAACAGATCAGCTGAACTCAGCCATTTCTGGCTTTTCAAGACTAGGTACAGACAACAAAATTTTCTTAACCTGGTTTCTGATCAGCCAGACGGTGGCGACTCTCTCAGGACAGTAAGTGACGTCTTCAGCTACACAGTAAACCATTTCTCTCTGTCCACAGAGAAGAATTGAATCCCGGTTTATAGAGCTGTAAATTGATAAACCTATTACTGATCCACTGAGATATTGTTTCGCTTTAAAACTCAACCGATTTCACTTAGAATTCAACAGGGTTCTTAGTTCTTTCCAATATATCAACACGACCAAAGTAACCAGAACGATCTATACAGATTAGCTCATAACGAGATTTCCATTTCAGTTGCTAAAGGAACATTTCTCGATCCATGTTTCATATTTTAAAAATATAAATAGCATTGAGTTTTTCCACATATCCTATGTGTTGCTAATTCCTATCAGGGCGTTAATAGAAACGTCCTATTAAGGTTAATAGCAACAGTAAAATCTAAAAGCACTTAAGAGAGGAAATGTGAGTTAAAATGAAATTTCGGTTGGATATTTACTTCCTTATTTTGTTTTGAATTTCGCACAAACTTACAAAAAGCTATTTGCATTAACCGTTCCCAATTTAGCAGCGTGAGAATAGAGGGAAAGCAGCTATCCATCCTTACCCATCGCCAAATCTTGGGCTACTCTTTTATCAATGAATAGTGGCATTGGCCGTAACATTATAACGCTCCCACGGCTGTAAAGGTGAGAACTTTCGGTGGAATGTGGATTAGAACACAAAACCCTCAGAGTACGAGTCAAACACCCTAACCATCTGGTCATGCCGGGCTGGACAATCACTACCCAACAATCATTCAGTTCTGGAACACCACCTACTCATTTATCTCTTAACTATTCTTTGCAGTTTCTCACTGCCTGGTAGAAATAGAGGTTCATATCCTGTTGTATACAGACGTTTAATTTATGTGTGAATTAACAAAATACCAATTAGACACTTCTAGTTAGCTACGGTGGGCGTTACCCTAATGTTGCTGATAATAAATAAAACTACAGTATGGTGTTCTCAAAGCGTGTCCACCTGGTGTTGTATTAAAGAACAAGACATATAAATTGCATTAGATTGATTATAAATGAAGTTACATAACCAGATAACAATCTGTACGAAAGTACTGATGATGTGCGGTTGTTGTTACATGTAACTTATAAACGTTTTAGAACTGACACTAAGGTACCAATGATGTATGTCAGTTGTCGTTACATATCAGTTATAAAAGTGAATTTGTGGCACAAGGCATCAGTTGTATAGATTAGCTGTCGTTGCATCCTAATTTCTGACACAATGCACCAATGGTGAATATTAGCTGTCGTTACATGTCGTTTGTGACACAAGGCACCAATAATATAGTTCAGGTGTCGTTACACGTTAGTGTGTGACACAAGGCACCAGTATTATAGATTAACTGTTGTTACATGTCAGTTTGTGACACAAGGCACCAGTGGTGCTATATTTAATTGTTAGCCGAAGGTTTTTGGACATTTGTTTGCTAAAACTCTCGTAAAATGTGGTCTACTTTATTTAATGAGTGAAAACCTTTTCAAGTAGATTTTTAAAAATAATAAATAAAAGTTAGAAACATATTCCTTTTAGAAGATAAATATCTGGGATATTATCAAGTCCCTTTGACAAAAGTCTCCCAGTGAGTATACAGACTCGAAGGTCTAAAAATCCAAGCCAAACCTTACCATAGTGGGCCCTTACAAGGGGTTTTACCTGTTGTTGTTTCGCGTAAACGTAGTACACAACTGAATATAAAGCAAAAATAGCGGTTATTTGCTCAAAACTCAAGAATTCTGTTCTTAACACCTATCGACGATAACCTTAAAAACATTGTTGTTTCTTTGAGGCATCATAGGATACGTCTAGAAGGCGAGCTTTGAGCTGCAAAGGTATTGTTTATCTGAGAATCAAGAATCATGTTGACGGGAACGAGGACAACTCTAAAACTGTAAATATTATTGTAAATAATAAATGGAACTAGTGTATAATACTCAAGAGAATGTAAAGAGAGAGTAGGCGGGCCTCACTTACTTACAAGCGAAAAAAAATGTTATTACATGATGAACTAATATCAAATTAACGGACAATTTAATATCATTCAGTTGTTAATAAATATTAATAGGTATATATATATATATATATATATCATAACGTTTTCATCCAAATTTAACGAATTGCGTTGTTTGTTTCTATTTCGAAACAGTATATCCCCCTAGTGGCTCATTGGCAAGAATAACTGTGGATTGTAATCGAATAATAGTCTCTAGTGGCTAAGCAGTATGTTTGAAAATTTATATTTCTAAAGTTTATAGTCGATTGTTGCGTCAGGGAGGGGGCGTATCGCAAACAACTTATTAGGCATCTTTGCGTTTACGTCAGAACATTTAAAACATGTAACTAGCACACAATGCTCTCTGTTGGCTAACATTCACATTCGTGAAAACGAATGAATATTAGTATATTTTTATATTAATTTTCAATACTTCAATAACAATATAGTAATTCTGTACGTTATTGTCAATGAATAAAAAGGGCTATTTTAGACATTTTATCACATTCTTAGGTTATACTGGTGAATTAGAACAATTAAGCAGAGGTTCTTAGTGCTAAAATGTGTTAGATTACCTTCATTTCTCAGCATGGGCAAGCGTGTTAAGGCGTTCGACTCGTAATCCGAGGGTCGCGGGTTCGCATCTTCATCGCGCCAAACATGCTCGTCCTTTCCGCCGTGGGGCGTTATAATGTGACGATCAATCCCACTATTCGTTAGTAAAAGAGTAGCCCAAAAGTTGGCTGTGGGTGGTGATGAGTAGCTGCCTTCCTCTAGTCTTACGCTTCTTAATTAGGGACGGCTAGCGAAGATAGCCCTCGAGTAGCTATGCGCGAAATTCTAAAACAAAACATATCAATAACCTCAAGAAGCTGGAATATTATTTTCATAACGTCCTTTGCTGGATCACGTAAATACGAGTCCATCCTGTTGGGGTCTGGTTTGCATTTAAGCACAAAGCTACACGATGAGCTATCTGTGCTCTGCCCACTACAGGTATCAAAATCTGGATTCTAGCGTTTAAGTCTGCAGACATACAGCTGTGTCACTGGGAGAGGCTTTGTTATATTATTCATGAAAATTATAATTTTCATTTATGGACAGGGAAACGTCTTAAAGTCACTTGATCGCAACTGCTTCGATTTGACTCTCCTAGTTTGAAGCAACACTGAAGGTAGTTGATTGTTTCGGAAATTCACGCAAAGCTACAAAAGAGTTGTTTTGAGCTAACGATCCCTAATTATGAAATGACAAACTAGAAGAATTGCGCTTCCCAGTTGGTGATTCTGAAGGTACGACTTAGATAGACCATTGTATGGCTTTCTGTTTAATAACAAAAAAAAACACAAAAATAATCTATGCAACTAAATTAAAGGCACCCATTGTTAACTCTTTGGTTCTTGTGCCAATTTAATAGAAGCTATATATATATAATTTTTAATTTGAAATTGCAAGTATTGAATTAGCGAATAAAATAAAAGTTATAAGTGTGATCAATTAGTTTTTTCTTTATCAGCTGAGGAACTTTGAGTTTTAATTCATAAATCACAGATTTCGAATCAGTCATACTTTTTGCAAACTAATATGTTAATAAAATTGAAAACTTTAATTTTTTCTACACCTTGAAGGAACGTACGGCATATTCGATACTCGATTTACTAATATAACGCTTATTCTTAACTCCAATTTCCAGTGACATAGCAACAAGTCTGAAAACTTATAACGCTAAAAAGTGGATTTTGACACCAGTTGCGGACACTGATCAGATAGTCAATTGTGTTGCTTTGTATTTGACTGTACGCTTCTCGGCCTTTTGGCTCAGATCAAAATGTAGTACCGGATTGTTGGTAAGACGTTGTTTTCATTATCGTCCAGTTAAATTTGTTCCTCGTGTTTTAAGTATTGCTCTTATTTTTTGACCTTAACGGTTTTTTCACATTTAAGTGTGTTTGTTAATGTACTATTGTAGTCGGAATGTCTACGACCATCCGCCCGTATTCTCCTAGGCCGCAGTTCATTCGTCTTGTGGTGCCCACGGCTTAGCATTCTTTGGAGGTGATACACGCTGTCGAGGCTAGCCATGTGAAATGTTTGCAACATTTTGGCAGCGGTCGATAAGTTGAGACGCTGACGTCGGCCGCTCACGCCCGTCACCTGCTGGACCAAGGATACTTTCCCTTCGGCGATCAACGTGTGTTTGTGGAACCGGCTGGGATGAACATTAAGTGAATGACTATCTGGTCCATCCCGTATAAGATGTCCCATGACGTCATCAAGGACGTGTTATTGAGGTATGGGATGGTACGAAAGATTGAACACGAGGCGCATCAAAAGTGGCCGTCTGTGTACACTAGGAACCGGCAAGTCTGTATGGACATGAAGAAGCCAATCCCAAACTTCATCTTCGTGAAAGGGTTCCAGCTGATGGTTAACTGCCTGGGAATGACATGACTGTGTCGCTGCTGTGGTCTCGAAGGTCACCTGTTAACTGCATGTCAGATCCTATGGTGCGGGATATGTCTTACCTTTGGACACACCGACAGTGACTGTACTGTCACGTGCAATGTTTGTAGTAGCGGCCACACGTCCTCGCAATGCCCGAGGCGTGTGGCAAGTTACGCTGCGGTGGCTGTGAGGCCGCCAACGGTTGTGCGACCCAAAGGGTTTCCTTCCTTGCTAAGGATGAGGTTGGAGACGAATTGTTAGCCCTCGTCCAGGGGCTATGTTCTGTTGAGTCTGTCACTGAGTCTTGGTGGGCGAGTCTCATGGAAGCCTGTGTTTCCTGGTTTAGGCAGGCTGGCATGCAGATTTCACAGGCCCTCCGTCTGACCTTGCGAAGCAGGCAGGACGTCTTGGCTGCTTTGCTTTGTGGCAGACCGATGGACTGCTGGGTCTTCTCGGACATCAAGAATTTACGTAGGGTAATAGACTTGGACTATTCCAAGCTATTCCATGCTACGTGTGTCTCTAGTCTGATAAAGTCACTCGATCTCAGAACCATTACTAGAGTTTCTCTGTGCAAGGCACGGGAGATAGCTAAGAACAGACAGACACGTGTCCAGTCTGGTGTTGGAGAATGATCGATCGTCATCTGAGATATCTGATTTCTTAGATACGTGCCACGGCTATTATAACCGTTTATATGCGGCTACACCAGTGGATGAGGAGTTGTGGGACGACATTACTATGTTTTTGCCTTCTTTCGACTTCTCCTTTCACGACCAGCTGGTGAAACCAATCAGTTTGGGAGAGTGTTGGTCAACCCTTTGGTCCTTGCCACTCGGAAAGTGTCCTGGGCCAGACGGACTGCCAGTGGATATAACCACGTGTGGCTGGTTGTCGGATCCTTGTTTGTCAGGCTCTTCCATAACTGTCTGACTGCAGGGACTATGCCTCCGGGAACGTTGGATGGGATCATTACTCTAATTTGTAAGGATCTCAGCCAGTCAGAAGATCTTTCCTCGTGGCGTCCCATATCGCTCCTTAATGTGGACGCCGAGATTATTTCTAAGGTCCTGTGTGCCCGTTTGGGTGCAGTTGTGCCTTCCTTGGTTCACTGCACTCACACTTGAGGCATCCGGGGCAGAAGTATTCAACAAAATTTGGAGCTTCTCAGGGATCTGTTCCACTACATCACGGATCGGGATATCTCTGCTATCTTCGTGTCCCTCGATATCAGTAAAGCGTTTGATCGAGCTCACCACGGCTTTCTGTGGTATGTTCTGGAGAGGTATGGCTTCCCTCCAGTTTTTATCCAGTATGTGCGAACCATGTATTCGACTGCTTCGAGCAGGCTCTTGGTAAATGGGTACCTGTCGTCTTCCTTGCCCATTTTACAGGGAGTTCGCCAGGGTTGCTCACTGTCTTCTACGCTTTATGCGTTGGTTATAGAGTATCTGCTCTCTTTTTTGTATCACTCGGTTTCGGTACGTGGTCTTCAGATTCTTGGGGTTCGAGCGTGACTTATGTTGCGCATGCAGAAGATGTGAACCTGTTCCTTGAGAACTTTACGTCTTTAGGTTCGGCGTTGGCCATTATCCATAGATACTCTCAGGCCAGTGCTGCCCAGCTGAGTTTTACTAAGTCTCGTGCGAGAACGTTTGGCAAGTGGGCCTCATCTACCGATTCCCCGTTTGGTTTGGACCTCCTCCCCGGTCACTTGCTTCGGAGTTTGTTTTCTTGCGGGCTCTGGGGCTGATTTGGAGGGGGTGGTTCAGCAGTACACGATTACAGCTACTGCCATGTTAACTTGTTTGATATGGCGGAGGTGGTAAAGAGGAGAATACTCCCCTTGGTATGGTACCTTGGGGCTGTTCTTCCTCTTGGTGACTGCACTGCACGAGCCATTGAACGTCATGTCTTCACCTTCCTGTCAGATGGCAAGCCAGAGAGAGTGTCTAAGATTTCCTTAACGCGGCCGTCTTGCAGGGGAGGTCCGGGCGTACCATGTGTCCGGACCCAGTGTCTTTCTCTTCTACTGTCCTCTACGTTTCGTTGTCTGTCTGTGGAGGGTCATGTTTGTTGCCCCCTCGTTCGTTTCCTGGTTGGCACGGGGTGCAGGCTCTTTGGTGTTCTTTTGGGCCAGCAGACACCAATGTGTTTTGATCATCCTTTCTGGTATATTGACGCTGCTGCTGCGATTCGGCGGTGTCGTGCTGTGGCTGCAGACGGACTCCCGTTCCCTCCCCAATGTCGGGAGATCTGGGAGAGAGTTGCGCTCCTTTTCCGAGTCCTGCCTCTCACGGTGGAGACTGTCCTGTGTCATGTACTGATCCCTGTTCCCAGTCATCTGGCCTTTTCCTTTCAATATACACTAACTATTGTTAAGTATGTCATCTGGCTTGCTTGAAACAAGTTAGTTTACGAGCAAGCACCGGTGTCGTACTTTTCGATATTGGGAAGGGCCAGATATAGACTATTACTCCGACTTCAGACGGACTATCATCGTTTGAGTCCAGGGATATTTTATCATCTGTGGCGACCGGACGTCTCGGCTCTTTGTGCTTTGGTAGGGGGTCAGGTGGAGATTGGATTCTGAGCCATCCTGTTTCTGCCCTTGCTTTGTTTTAGTTAACTTTTATTTACCTTATTTTATTTTTGTACATTAAATTTTGTTTAACACGCTGTTTTTAACTTGTATAATTTTGCTGTGTTTTTACATTTTTACTTTTGTATATCTTGTTGTACATTTTGCTATATTTAACTTGTGTTTTATTTTTAATTTCTGCTCACATTTTGTTCATTCTTCATGTTTATTAAAATTGTATCTTTTTTGTTTAACTTTAATCTACTTTGTTTAACTTTTGTACATTTTTACTTTGCTTATTTTCCCTTGTATTTCTACTTTTTTGTATAATTTTGCTGTGTTTTATTTACTTTGTGTCTTTTTGTCATTTTTGTTTTGTAATTTCTGTACATTTTTCTCACTGTCACCATTTTTGTCATTATTTCATTGTACATTTTGCTTTTTGTACAGTCCCTTATTTTGGTTTTGTACTGTTCCTTGTTTTTTCAATGAACACAAATTGGGCTTTTGTTTTAATTGTACATAAACAAAGCTTGATACGTTCTTTATTTTTAAGTATATAGTTAATTTCTTTTCAATAGATGCCGCCAAAAATGTGAACACTATGAAATTAGCTTAAGTACTAACTGCTCAAGAGTTTAAGACCATAACAAAAATAAGTCCTAAACAGGGTAGGAAATGCCCAACAAGAGGTCTCAGTAGTGAGTTGCACGGCCGTCATTACGTAAAACTGCAAACACTCGCTTTGGCATGATCGATAGAGGCGTTTGCAAAAGGCTGGCTGGAATGTTATTCCAAGTGGTAAAGATGGCTTCACGAAAATCATGTACTGTTTGAAATTGATATCCATTTTTATAGACTTCCCTTGCCATCCACCCCCAAACATTTTGAATGGGGTTCAGTTCGAATGAACACGTTGGATGGTCCAAAAGTATCACGTTATTCGCCAAGAAAAACTCCTTTGTTCTGTGGGCATTGTAGATTGCAGCGTTGTCCTGCTGAAAGATCCAGTCATTTCTACACAAGCGAGGACCTTCAGTCAATAAGGATGCTCTCTCCAACATATCAATGTAGCCGACTGCTGTTTGACGCCCCTGTATAACTTGAAGCTCCATTGTTCCATGGAAGAAGAAAACACCTCAGATCATGGTGGAACCTCCTCTACTGTGTCGTGTAAAAAATGTCTCTGGTGGGATATCCTTATCGTGCCAGTAATGTTGAAAGCCATCTGAACCATCCTGGTTAAATTTTGTCTCATCAGAGAACAAAACCTTCGTCCACTTTTCTATGTCTCATGTTTGGTGCTTCTCAGCAAAGTTTAACCGAGCTGTTTCGTGGTGTGAAAGGAGGCGTGGCCTTTAGATACGTTTACGGTTTTCAACGCCCTCCTCTCGTCGATACCCTTTATTGTTCTTCAGCTGCATTCTGCGTCCGTAAGTACCTTAATCTGATTCGACGATCGCCTGGTGTCTTGCCGGACAACCCGTCGAATCCTCCTGATCAACGCCGGCGAAACTTTCTTGGGCCGACCACTTGAAATTCTCGTTCCGTATTCTTCAGGATCCTTTAAGAAATTTGCAACAGCAGTTTTACTACGCCCAATTTTACCAGCGATGGCACGCTGAAAGAGATCTTGCTTTTGCAGCTCGACAATTCTGCTACGTTCAAATTCTGTCAACTTTTTAGCCTTTGCCATGTAACATAGGAAATGTCAGTGGGTGATGTTGATAACGATAATGCTTGAACACAAATTACTAAATTTCGTCACGTGTTTACCGATTAACGCTTCGTTTCAGTATGATCTTGAAACTTTAACTAGCAAGTATTTAGGCTAATTTCATAGTGTTCACATTTTCCATATTAAATGCTAAAAACGTTTTTTATTTTTATTTTCTCTTTCCTCATTTACATCTTTCTAAGCTCTTCTCAAATAAGTGGTTGAGTCTAACAAAGAAAAATGCATTTTTTATGTTCATTGGCCTTAAGATTTTGGTAAGCAGAGTATGTGTATAGAAACATGATCCAGTAAATCATGAATATTTGTCATAAAGAAACAGTCATATCTCTGTGTGATGACATGTGAGGTGAATTTGGTTGAAAATGTTCATACTCCAAACAACAAACATAGAATTTATTTGTTTTAACCAAAATCAGTTCAGCTGATCGTCACATCATAATGTCTTCGAGGAGAAAAAAGTGAACGTAGTCGGCGATGTGTTTCGATCCTATAATATCAGACTTTAAGTATACAACATTGATCTAAATATTTTCCCCATTTATTATAGTTATAACACAAAACAACCGTAAACTCGTTAGAATGTACGTTTTGTACAGGCTGTATAGTTCATTTTTTTCTGTCCCGAAGCAGGAAGATATTTTGTTTGTTTGATTTTTGAATTTCGTTGAAAAATACAGGAGGGCTGTCTGCACTAGCCTTCCCTCATTTAGTAGTATGAGACTAGAAGAAAAGCCAGTAGTCTTCACTACCCAGCGCCAGTTCTTAGGTCACACTTTTATAAATGAATAGTGGGATTAACCGTCTTATTATAACGGACCCACGTCGAGCTCGCGACACTCAGATTACCTCATGACCATACTGTGCCGGTAGACATACACTTCGTCAACAGTAACGAGATACTTCTCTTTCTAACATGACAGAATGCTTGGTGTGACCTGTATTACACTCAGATTACCTCATGACCATACTGTACCGGTAGACATACACTTCGTCAACAGTAACGAGATACTTCTCTTTCTAACATGACAGAATGCTTGGTGTGACCTGTATTACACTCAGATTACCTCATGACCATACTGTGCCGGTAGACATACACTTTGTCAACAGTAACGAGATACTTCTCTTTCTAACATGACAGAATGCTTGGTGTGACCTGTATTACACTCAGATTACCTCATGACCATACTGTGCCGGTAGACATACACTTCGTCAACAGTAACGAGATACTTCTCTTTCTTACATGACAGAATGCTTGGTGTGACCTGTATTACACTCAGATTACCTCATGACCATACTGTGCCGGTAGACATACACTTTGTCAACAGTAACGAGATACTTCTCTTTCTAACATGACAGAATGCTTGGTGTGACCTGTATTACACTCAGATTACCTCATCTCCATACTGTACCGGTAGACATACACTTCGTCAACAGTAACGAGATACTTCTCTTTCTAACATGACAGAATGCTTGGTGTGACCTGTATTACACTCAGATTACCTCATGACCATACTGTGCCGGTAGACATACATTTCGTCAACAGTAACGAGATACTTCTCTTTCTTACATGGCAGAATGCTTGGTGTGACCTGTATTACACTCAGATTACCTCATGACCATACTGTGCCGGTAGACATACACTTCGTCAACAGTAACGAGATACTTCTCTTTCTTACATGACAGAATGCTTGGTGTGACCTGTATTACACTCAGATTACCTCATGACCATACTGTGCCGGTAGACATACATTTCGTCAACAGTAACGAGATACTTCTCTTTCTTACATGGCAGAATGCTTGGTGTGACCTGTATTACACTCAGATTACCTCATGACCATACTGTGCCGGTAGACATACACTTCGTCAACAGTAACGAGATACTTCTCTTTCTTACATGACAGAATGCTTGGTGTGACCTGTATTACAATTACCTCATGACCATACTGTGCTGGTAGACATACATTTCGGCAACAGTAACAAGATACTTCTCTTTCTCACATGGCAGAAGACGGTTGAACCGATTCACATATTTAGATATTAAGAAATTTTCTTGTTCTGAGGTTGTCAGAGAACCGAGTTTTGCTCGTGCTTTGTCAAAATGGAAAACAAAAAATATTTTAATGGGTACAGCAACATCGATGTTTGTTTGAAGATTTATGAAAACAAATAAGATTGTAATGTTTGTTGATTTGTTGGTTCTGAGTCGTAAAACTAGCAGACAACACAGCGACAGCGCACGTAAGAAAACACCACGAGCCTGTAGATCTAGTTCTAACGTCTTCTCCTGGAAACCGAATTCTCCGTCCAAGAAAAAACAATCACTACAAAGACCGATTTAATTGAAGTTATACACGACAATACATAGGTTGTTAACAATATAACGTGATAAGAACATATTTAACATTAACAATATTTGATAGAACTGTTGAACATGTATAATGTCTGTCTGCTGATAAAACTAATGCAAAACATAAATTGTCTAGTTAACAGTGATGGCGAACCTATGGCACGCGTGCCAGAGGTGGCACGGAAGGCCACGATTGCTGGCACGTGATAGGATTCCTGCATCTTTGCTAAGAAGTATGTTGAATTTCAGGAAAACTATACTTGGAGTAATAAATTCTGTGCCCTGCGTAAAACACTTGAGAAAATAGAGTGTGGAGGGATCTTGGAAGAAAACGTTGCAAAGAGTTGTGAAAATGAAATTCTTAAAGTGTGGAATTCTTTGCCAATTAATTTTAAGTCAATGAAATTACTTGGAATAGCTCTTCTTACTTTGTTTGGATCATCTTACGCTTGTGAGCAGCTGTTTTCAACTTTGAATTTCATCAAATCAGACAGAAACAACAAGCTTACAGATGAACTGAGTGCTGCATGTGTTGCTCTCAAATCAACAAGTTATCCGAGTGTTCACAACCGCAGAGATCGCATTGATTTAACAAAATTCAAGACAAAATATACAAATTTTAAGTCAAGGCTATTTATTAGTTTCATTGAAACTTTTGTAATTCGACTTTTTAAAATTAAAAATACTCATCAAAAAGTCGTTTTTTTATTGGAAAGTAACTGTCATCTTTATGAAAATCCTGGCACATTCGAATAGGCAAAATAATTTTGGGTCACAATTGAGGCACGCAATCTCTAAAAGGTTCGCCATCACTGGTCTAGTACATGAAGCGTAATATTTTAATGATAAATATTATAAGTGTTTCACAGAGGGCGCTAGTGTAGACAATTACTGATAGTGTATAACAACCAAACAACATCTACTAAATCTTCAGCTCTACAATGTGTATAAAATATTATTTATTTTTGATTAACAGTTTAACACTAAAAATACATCAGAATAATAACAACAAACTATAATGTTTTAAGATAAATAAGCAACACTAGTTTATATGTGACTAAATAGTAACATTAATTTTAAACATCTTAACTTACACTTATTATCAGACATTTTACCGCGTGAGACATTCAATACAATGAAAACACTTTTTCATTGTTTACCAATAATTGAAGTTGAACTATCAATAACGATGAACCTTGAACTGTATATGTTTTAAAATAGACTCCTAACCTTGAAGTGTCTCGTTACTTAATAAAGTAGATATGTTGTCTGTGGTTAATCACTGCACTCTAACACTGCTATTCATTTTTTATCATTACTTACACAAAATAAGATACTAAACGACTTTCTGTTCTTTGTAATTTATATTTTGTTTACAGTTCCAACAGTTCAACTGCATAGGATTCTAGATAGACTAACACTAGAAAAACATATTGTTATATCACAGTGTAAGAATATGTTTTGTATGTAATAACTGGTGCATAATAATACTGTAGATACTTCTGTATGAGAGATGTTTAATTAAATACCAAATGACTTCCTGTACTTGTTTCTTTGGTTTGTTTTGGAAATAAGCACAATGCTATACAATGGGCTATCTGTGCTACGCCCACCATGGGTACCGAATCCCGGTTTTAAGCGGTGCTTTTGTACTTTAACACATTGGTTTTATTTCATGTTCCGGCATTAAGATAATCACATGTAACTTGCTATATAACCAAACTCAGAAACTTATTATCCGTATAATAATAACACATTAAACTTGCTACCCATTATAAGACATTACACTGTATTTGGTTCAGTAAATGAAAACTCACAAATCCTTTAAAATGTACTATTTCACACTTATGTATGTCGAATTATATAAATATGGTCAGTGTCTGAAGAAACGTTTCCATGTGTAATGTAAACTATTTTCAGTTCCTACTCCAGGTCCTCCAGCGACAAACTGCAAACAACAACGTTTGTTAAAAATCTGTTGGTTTTGTAAATACTTTATTAACTTCTAGAATCTACCATGTAAGCGTGGAAAGTTATCAGTGTTACGTTAAGTGTTGTTCTTCAATCGCTCTCTTCCCAGTTGTAAGGAATTCAACATCAGCTTTAGTGTTTCTTCACATGATATGAATTGTTTTTTGTCTTCATTCAAACCTTTTCATTAACAAGTCGTTAAGTGTCTCTATTGTCGTTAAGAATAAACGATGGGTTCAATACAAACGTTTTACTTCTACTATTTGTTTAATTCATGAAACTAAATTCTAAAACAGCTAACCCATCGTCTTCACATAGTCTCCTATGGCACAGCGGTAAGTTTATATAGTTACAACGTTCAAATGCGGAGTATTATTCACAAGTGAACAAAGCAGATAGACCAGTGTGGCTTTTTTCTTGTGAAAAAACAACAACATATTTTTATCGTTATGTCACATCAGAGAAATAAAACATTCTGTCGTTCAGCTTTAATTTTATGAAATAAGAAACTCTCTATTATTACAGTAAGTGGCGCTGCTTTTACAGTAGATGGCACTGCTTTAAATTATATTTATGAGTAAAGTTGACATTCAGTTTTCAGTATTATCATAATTATTGTAATTACGTGTTACAAAATACTGACTCCATAATGTTATATGAAATATAAATAAACATATTGATTCATAACAATAATATATAAGTATTATGAAATCCTTTGTCATTGTGTTATAATGAATTTTATTCGTCACTCTTTCTCCATTTGTGAACCTAGCTAATAAACATCACTTCAATAAAACTGTTAAATTACTTCAGTACTCAGGTCAACCAACGATGTTACTGAACACATCACAAAATATAATATTATTTCACACTTTCGTTAGTTTTGAGTTCGTCAATAAAAACCTCCTTCTATTTGTTTCTAAACCAATCTTCTTTATTGTTTTCAGGATAACATATTATGTAAAATTCAGTTATATATTCTAATTCGATACCATTTGTCAAGTTTAGTTATAACACTATGATTACATGTATACATTCCAGATAGTACATGAAAACCTAACCATCAGAATGAAACACATTTAGACCAACTGTTGGATAAATATAACCAGGATCATAATACAAGGACAGTTGTGTAACCTGGGTAATAATACAAGGACAGTTGCGTAACCTGGGTAATAATACAATGACAATTGTGTAACCTGGGTAATAATACAAGGACAGTTGTGAAACCTGGGTAATAATACAAGGACGGTTGTGTAACCTAGATAATAATACAAGGAAAGTTGTGTTACCTGGGTAATAATACAAGGAGAGTTGTGTAACTTGGGTAATAATACAAGGACAGTTGTATAGAGATTTTCTTCCTTCATTGACATGTGATGGGTCTGTGAGAAAATATCCATTGAGGTAAAGATTTGTGCATTACATTAAATTTCCAGTTATCCCATCCTCCGTCTTTCCACATCTGAACACATTCACTGTCTACAAGCGGTATATTATTAATTCCTGTTTGAACTTTTATGTAACGATATATCCCATAGTATAACATGAACTTCCGTTGCTGATTGTTTCATATTTGATGAAGCCATACTATACTTAACAGTCAGTACTAACAGTACATTGGTGTCAGCTTTTAAGTATGTAGAGTTGAGGCTGGCATTTTCTTCTGTACTTAACTAAATCTGTAACTCGAATTAGTTATAAATACCTTTGAGAAAACATCTTTGAAATGGTCTGTTGTAAATTTTAGTAGAATAAATAATGCTATTTATTAGTAGAAGTTTGAAACCAAACTGACCAATAGTTCTTCCATTTGTAAGCAACATCAATAGATTAAATGCCAGTACCTCTGAAAACAGAATACATCCAACATAATAGACAGAAATAGAATATCGTAAATCAGATAAACATTTAGAAATATTTAACACTAAACTACCAGTACCATTATTTCGAATATTCGTTTATCTGATTAGACATAATGTTCAAGGATTTAATTATTTTATTGATTTCAAAGTAGAATTACGTTTAATTAGGAGTTATATTACAAATTTTGAATAAAAAAACTAATACTTATTGTATGTTACAACTTAATTTTGGTGTTAAAAAGCCGGAGATGGCTCATTCTATATAGTGGTTAAGGTAATCGACTCCTAATTTGAAGGTTGAGGGTTCGATTCCTTATCCCACCCATCATGCTCGCTCTTTCAGCCATGTTGGGCATTTTTCGTTGGTAAAAAGAGTAGTCCAAGAGTTTTGAGTAATTATCTAGTCTTACGTTGCAAAATTGGGAATGACTAGTATAAATAGCCCTCGTGTAATTTTGCGCCAAAACCGAACTAATTAAACAGAAAATTTTCTTTGACAACAATTGTTTGTTGTAATAAGCGGTCGTTCTACAAAGTAGGATATTCTCTCTTAACCAGAAGATCACCTAGGAAACGTTGTTCTTATCAATAAAAGTGTTGATACCCATAGTAGCCGTTCTGAGATACAAAGACAGGCATCATAGTGTTATTATCATTGACAAAAATTATTATTTCAAGAGTTGTCTTCCTACACACCAGACGGAAGCTAATTTTGTGAAGAAATTTAACTCAACAAATATTGACTTCTTATATTTTAATCAAATACAGAATTGGTAAACACATTCAATATTATTAGATTTGTATTTTCAGCTAAATTAACTTCGAGTGGGGGACCAAATGAACATCAGAATTAAAGTTTTGATGATTTAGAACATGTGAAATTTTTACCAAATTATTGGAAAGTTTCCAAAATATTAACCGAAACATGTTAAAATTTCCAGATAAAACTATCTTGATTTGACACGTTAAATTTCATTATTTGTGTAATTATTGATTTAATACCTTCCAACGTACGTGGAAGACAACTAATATAAACTATTACATAACCGAACCAACAAACTAATTACAAATGTGTTACAAAATGTGATATTTAACCATTCTTAATATGTAATATGTCGTTTGAACACCGACATCTCATTCTTCTGGTTTATATTATTTTAATCTCTATTACTATTATTTTATTTTATTACTTTATGTGAGACTGGTGAATGCAGGATAAGAATGACAGATGTAAGGTTCCTCAGTCACCTCCAAAATATAGAGTACATTTTATATCCCACATTATAGTCTCTACACATTTTTTTCAATTTGTATATCATTTTTTACATCTGTCTTGGCTTGTTTTTGGTTATAACAAATAAATATCAGAGGTGTTGATTTCCTGTTTTTAACTCAGTCCTTAGTTTTGATTCATTTAACTTAACACAAAGCTTATTAATAGAATACTGATAATTAGAATATCAACAGTATTAATATTCTAGCTACACACACACACTTTCCGTTGAGCAACTGGTAAGGTGGAGAACTTATATTACTAAATTCCGGGTTTCGATTCCCTGAGTGTTTTGAACTAAGATAGATCTTAGCTTTGTGTTTAACAACAAGCAAAAACAAGAATTATTTATTTTATTGATAACAAAATTACATATGGATACTAAAATATCCTCAGAATATATCGCTTCCTTCTACGCTTCCATAGGGTTCCAGTCAAAGAGTCCATAATTACCTCCACCTCCACCTCCAATAAGTCCATGAGCATTAGGACAACAATATGAAGGAGGAACATCACAATGAACAAAATTTGTTGCACATTCGATGTCATCTCGGAAATTCCCCTCTAGTTCAGGTAGTAAACAAAGTAACGTCATTAGAATATATATCACCTATAATATTTTATAATGATTTTTTAATCGTCACTGTTTATCTACTTGTGAAGCCTAGCTAATAAACATTATATTCATAAAACTGTTAAAATTACGTCAATATCAAGATCAACCGTTAATGTTACAGAACACGTCATAGTCATATTTAACAGTTACGTTATTTAACGAGTTTGTCAGTAAAATCTATTGTTAATCTATAAACCAATCTACTTTGTTTCTAGAACAGTATCTTATATTAAATTTCAACTTTCCGTAGCGTCACTAAAAGTACATAAAAATTATCTGCAAAAACACATTAAAGTGATTCTCCGTTGCTTACCTTATACACTAAATATTGTATTTTACGCCTCAGTTAGAGGCTACAGCGTGGAAGACGAACCCTAATTTGTGACAGAGAATTCTAATAAAAAATTGACTTTACAACCAACACTTTAATATATCCTTGATTTTCTTCAATTTACTGAGTAAAGACATAATATATTCCACAGTATATCGACAATATTAGTTCAATTGTTTTATACTACTGAAGATACTTGTAGTTAGTAAGTAATGACATTATGATCTGTATGAGAGGCCGATTTGAGTAGATTCCAAGTTAACCTCTTGTCTTAACTCATCACCTTTGTCTTGAGACACTCATGAGAAATATAAACAAAAAAATGTGCGTATTACATTGTATAAAATACGGTATATTGTTCTCACGGTTGTGGATTGTATGTCATAACAAACACGACCATAGCACAAGATCAATCATATAAACAGCTGTCGTATTAATGTAATTATTATTTTGTACACTAGTTAATTAACAATTATCTGTTACTTTATTATCTATATTACTTACTATCAGTTTGATATTCAGTTGTAGCAACAAATGCAATTTAAATTAAAATATTTACTTCAAAAGTTATAAGAACAAATTTTATAAAAATGCACGGTTGTGTCACCCTGCGTTGCTGTTTCACACATGTAATCATTTTGAAATAATTTAATTTCTCACTTTAAATTGCTGTCAAATATATAGTCATCAAGAGAAGTATATTGTTTTTTACATTCTTTCATTGTAGACAATATTCGAATTTTTTAGATACACGTCGTTGTTATAAACTTACCTTCATTAAATATTATGTTACAAACCTCCGTTAGTAACAAGAAATAAACATTGTGGCAGTTTCTTGAACGATACAGACAAACGTAACTTATAATAATTGATATTTCTATCATACCATTTAAACTGTTTGTATGAATTTAGTGTTAAAGAATTCATTCTCTCACCTGGAGTTGATTCCAACAGTGTTGTAAACATCAAAAGTATAATAATTGTTGTAGTCTTCATTTCTCTGATCTGTTAAAATCAGTATTAATACAGTTAGAGAAATGTGACTTTTAACAAAGCCTAAAATAAAAGATCGAAACTTAGTACAGCCCATGAATTCTATATCTTACTAGCTTCAGATATATTAAAACAGAAGTACTTTTTTATGAACGGAAGTAGAGAGTTACAGAAGAAACAAGTTCCCGATTTATCACAGGAACACTAAAACCATTACAATAACTGGACAACAACATCTAATGCAAGATTTCTTTAGGATAAAAATTACATTTTGTAAATACCGTTTAACAACAAAAATAATTTTATATCGATTTTTTTCTTTTCTTGGAGGTTTCTCGAACTTAATAAAACATGAAAGTAAAAACTTCTTTATTAAAGAAACTTTATATCTAAGAACAATACCAGATCGATCAACCAAAACACACAGAATTAAAGTTTAACAATGAATAGAAAAACGTTGAAGTTATCATGCCTGTGGTAAAATATTGACTTATAAAATGAAAACAAAATATTAGTTTGTGTTAACATGATAAAAATAATTATTCATATAAGTATTTAAGATCTGTACTTTGTTTAATATTAATTATAATTACTATTATAAAGAAATACTCTCAAACATGATATAAAAATTATATTACCAAGGAGTATTCAATTATTAGGTACTTCAACCACGTTTTATCGGAGTGTAAATATACAATTAGACTATGGTCCTGATACTCAGCTTATATAGTCGTATTTTTAATGAGATGCACAGTTCTGAGAACATCACAGCCAATCAGAATGATTCCATTAACAGTTGACGTCAAGTGTCAAATTACAATATTATAGAGACATGTAGAGAGACAGATTGAACCAATAGGAAGCTGTGAGTGATTATTTGTTATTTACATGTGATACATTTCTGTTAAAGTGGCTCATGTAGTGGTGGAAAGACTTTAAAACTGTAAGTGGTAATGAAGTTGTGTGATTAGGGTAGAATGAATAGTAACATGTAAGTAGTTGTGTTTCATGTATATTCACAAATGGTTTATATATCAATAAATCGTGTGGAACACACGTAGCTATTGTAACATTAGAACAAACGAGCTTCGATGTGCAATATTATAGACAAAACGTAGTTATTTTAACTTTAGAACACACAGGTGTCTATAAAGACATTTATTTAACCATAAGTATACAGGCTAACTAAATAATTTTTATATCCTAATCATGTTGACACGCTGTTTGTTTCTTTGTTTGACTTAAACTTCCCACAAATTTATACGAGAATTATCTGCGCTAGCCGTCCTTAAGTTACCTGTGTGAGATAAGAAGGAAGGTTAATAGCCATCACCATCCTCCTCAACTGTTAGTTACTTTTTATTTACAAATTCTGGGATCAACCGTTACTTATAACGCCTCTTTGGCTGAATGGGCAAACAAGTTTCATGAGTGGGGGATTCATACTCGTTACCTTAAGAATTCGAGTCACTCACCACCTAGCCGTATCAGGACGGTATACATACACTTAGTTCAGTGTGATGACATACTCTTGTTTGTCACATGACAGAAGTCATTTGTACAGTTTTATGATACACTACAGTTCCAAACATGTGAAACTCTTATCTAATTATTTATTATGAGTCGAACGCCTTAACCACCTGTCCATGCCGGGCCTTTTTTTTAATTCATGAAGCTAAATTCTAAAACGGCTGACTCAACACCTACACACAGCTCCCTAGAGTACAGCATAAGTTTAAGTAGTTACACAACAGAAACACCATTGTGACTTTGTTCTTATAACAAACAAAGTGTTCAGATATTTATACTGTTCTGTCACAGTAACAAAACATTTTGTCGTATATCTTTATTAGTATAAAACAAGAAAATCTTCACAAGCAGTGAATATTAAAAATATACAATAGTACTTATAATATGAACCATGATGAGCATTTATATTTAACATTTACCAAAAATAAAAGTTTTATAACACTTTTTGTTTCTACTAATAATTTAGTTTTAATAACTGATTGAATCCTCTCTTGCTTAGCTGTTAGCGCGATAATTTACCTCACACATCACATGCCACTTGTTATTTCTGTTTACACTTAATGATAAAAATTCCGAATAAAATATTTCACTAGAAATTGCTTTTGAAATGTTTTGTAGAAATCTAACAATTGTTGTAAATATTGTGTTAGCCTCTAGAATTTACCATCTTGGAAACTTAAAGCGTTAAAACTTCTCAGGTTAACTTCAAAAATTGCTTTTAAAAAGGTAGAGGGCAGTACGAAAATTGAAGTGTCATTCGATTATTTAAAAACCTTAAACAAGAAAAAAAACGATACATTATTAATTACTGTTTTTGCATTTGTTAATTTCCAACGAGGCTAGATGTCTCTACTTTTGAAATTTAGACAGCTTGTAAAAAACCACCTAACTTCCTAACTGTCGGAATATACCGGGTTTAGTCCAATTGTCAGACATTCATAACCTGAAGTAATGATACAAGAACAAAGGTGTAGACTTTTCTTCCACCACCGACAAAATTACACCTGATGGGTCTGTGAGTGGGTGTGTGTTTTCTAAAGATCGGGTTACCTTCTGAGCCCACCAAAGGGAATCAAACCCTTGATGTTAACGTTATAAATCGGTAAACATACCGCTATATTAGCGGGGGACAATATATTATCTGCGCTACACACTCTGCGGGGGGAAATTTCCATTCAAGAAATGTTTTGTACATTAAATTTCTAGACCTCCCCCTTCATGTTTCTCTACACCATTAATGTCTGTTTACAAGGAATTCAGAGAGAAATCATGAGAAATCAAAATATACGGAAGTCCGAAAAGTTGCATCCAGTGTCTATGAGGAGTATATTATTAATTCCTATTTGAACTTTTACATCACGATATAGCAGACAGGATAACACAGACGTTTGTAGCTGAAGGTATTATATGGTGTTTAACAGACAGGATAACACAGACGTTTGCAGCTGAAGGTATTATATGGTGTTTAACAGACAGGATAACACAGACGTTTGTAGCTGAAGGTATTATATGGTGTTTAACAGACAGGATAACACAGACGTTTGTAGCTGAAGGTATTATATGGTGTTTAACAGACAGGATAACACAGACGTTTGTAGCTGAAGTTATGATATGGTGTTTAACAGACAGGATAACACAGACGTTTGTAGCTGAAGGTATCATATGGTGTTTAATAGACAGGATAACACAGACGTTTGAAGCTGAAGGTATCATATGGTGTTTAACAGACAGGATAACACAGACGTTTGTAGCTGAAGGTATTATATGGTGTTTAACAGACAGGATAACACAGACGTTTGTAGCTGAAGGTATTATATGGTGTTTAACAGACAGGATAACACAGACGTTTGTAGCTGAAGGTATCATATGGTGTTTAACAGACAGGATAACACAGACGTTTGTAGCTGAAGGTATTATATGGTGTTTAACAGACAGGATAACACAGACGTTTGTAGCTGAAGGTATCATATGGTGTTTACTAGACAGGATAACACAGACGCCTGTAGCTGAAGGTATCATATGGTGTTTAATAGACAGGATAACACGGACGTTTGAAGCTGAAGGTATTATATGGTGTTTAACAGACAGGATAATACAGACGCCTGCAGCCGAAGGTATGATATGGTGTTTAACAGACAGGATAACACAGACGTTTGTAGCTGAAGGTATCATATGGTGTTTAACAGACAGGATAACACAGACGTTTGTAGCTGAAGGTATTACATGGTGTTTAACAGACAGGATAACACAGACGTTTGTAGCTGAAGGTATTATATGGTGTTTAACAGACAGGATAACACAGACGTTTGTAGCTGAAGGTATTATATGGTGTTTACAGACAGGATAACACAGACGTTTGTAAATGAAGGTATCATATGGTGTTTAACAGACAGGATAACACAGTCGTTTGTAGCTGAAGGTATTATATGGTGTTTAACAGACAGGATAACACAGACGTTTGAAGCTGAAGGTATTATATGGTGTTTAACAGACAGGATAATACAGACGTTTGCAGCTGAAGGTATGATATGGTGTTTAACAGACAGGATAACATAGACGTTTGTAGCTGAAGGTATCATATGGTGTTTAACAGACAGGATAACACAGACGTTTGTAGCTGAAGGTATTATATGGTGTTTAACAGACAGGATAACACAGACGTTTGTAGCTGAAGGTATTATATGGTGTTTAACAGACAGGATAACACAGACGTTTGTAGCTGAAGGTATTATATGGTGTTTACAGACAGGATAACACAGACGTTTGTAGCTGAAGGTATCATATGGTGTTTAACAGACAGGATAACACAGACGTTTGTAGCTGAAGGTATTATATGGTGTTTAACAGACAGGATAACACAGACGTTTGTAGCTGTAGCTGACGTTTGTCATTATTAATATTTCCTCCCTCATTCATCAACTAGTTATTAAATCTTTTTACTAGCAAATTTAGGTAGCGTTGATTAATTGGAATCTTTTTTTTTTTTTTTTGCAAATAAAACCAAAGTATAACCATATATGTTACATAAAATTAAGGACATCTAGTTTTCTATAATTATAACCAATATGTTTAAATCATGTCGTGATGTTTCTAATATTCACTGGTTCTGAAGAGTTTCATAAGAATAAAGATGAACAACAGCATGTTTTATTTCTCTGACATGACGGAACTGTATAAATATCTGAAGACTTTATTTGTTTGTTGTAAAAACAAAGCCACACTTGTCTGTCTGTCTTGGGAATAATACACAGATTTTAAATGTTCTAACAACTTAAACTTACCGCTGTGTCATAGGGGACTTTGTAATTGTTTTTTTTTTGGGGAGAATTTCGCACGAAGCTTCTCGAGTGCTCTCTGTGCTAGCCGTCCCTAATTTAGCAGTGTAAGACTAGAGGGAAGGCAGCTAGTCATCACCACCCACCGCCAACTCTTGGGCTACTCTTTACCAACGAATAGTGGGATTGACCGTCACATTATACACCCCACGGCTGGGAGGGCGAGCATGTTTAGCGCGACTCGGGCGAACCCGCGACCCTCAGAGTACGAGTCGCACACCTTACGCGCTCGGCCATGCCAGGCCCTGGGGCTATGTGAAGGCATCGAGTTAACGGTTTTAGAATTTAGCTTCAAGAATTAAAAAAAAAATAATGAAGGTAAAACGTTTCCAGCCTTACCTTAGCACTTAACGACAATAGCAAAACGTAACGTCTTAAAAATCATAAGACGTTGAAGACAAAATAAACTTGATAAGACGTGTTGTGTAAGGGAAGAAACAATAAAACTGTTTTCCACCGTCCCTAATATTTAGTTATTGACCACAGGGAATAAAACCAGTCAGTAGCACCTTCCAATTACCTTTAAGAAAAAATGATTGACTGTCCATCTTGTATGGCATTAATAATTTATAGAGACGAGGAACTAGAATGTACGATCATTATTTGTTCTCCAACAGCGATGAGTTTCTATAATTAAAAAAAAATGTTTTTCAGACCAAGCGAACATTCTTTAGTCCTCGTTGCAGTTTAAATAATATAAAAAAAAACATTAATTTCAAGATGTTTCTTTTACGATAAATGGTGAAGCGACTGATGAAATTTTATTAGAAATATAAAACAAATTTATATATTTAAAGTGCTGGATATGAAGAGTTTCAAATTTGTGATTTATGACAGAAAAAATATTTATAACTTAAAATGTGTGCGTGTGTTTTCTTATAGCAAAACGAAATCTGGCTATCTCCTAGGTCCACAGAGGGGAATCAAACCCCTCATTTTAGCGTTGTAAACACGCAGACTTTCAACTGTACAAGCCGGGCACAAACTTAATATATAATGATATTTGTATTATGAATAATATAGAAGACTTTCGATAGTTTGAAAAGAGTACTGGCAAACTGCCAAGAAAAGAAAATGGAGGAGTGTAAATGAAAGGTCAAGGGTTACGAGTGTTCTAAATGATTTATCAGGAAATAAAACAATGTGTTGAACAAAACAGATGAATAATATTTATACAGAGAAATATATATGTTAAAAATGGTTCGTTTGGGTTGAGAAAATATTTTACGAAGAGGAGCGAACAACGTTTCGACCTTCTTCGGTCATCGTCAGGTTCACAAAGAAGGAAAGAGGTTACTGACCGGAAGCTGACCACATTTTGAAAGGTGATGTGTAACTGAGTGTCGGAATCTAAAGGGCGGTGTTAGATGTTTGAATATATAATTTTATATTATTTATTTTATTATTTTTAATATAAGTATAAAGGTGTTCCTTTGTATTGGTTTATTTTGGGTTTAAGTTGTTCTACAAGTAAGGCTTTAATTTTGCGTTTGTTTATGTTTGTTTCTTTATTTAGTATTTGAGTGTTTTCTATGGTTATGTTGTGTTTATTTGACTTACAGTGTTCGAAAATGTGTGAAGGTGACTTTTTGTGTTCTTTGAATCTGGTTTTCATTTTTCTACTTGTTTCTCTAATATAGAAGTCGTGGCGGTTGTCACATTGTATTTTATAAATAATGTTGGTGTGGTGTTTGTAAGTGTAATTTTTACATAGTATAGACCTCAGTTTTGTGCCTGGTTTTTGAATAAATTTGGTATTAACTGGAATGTCATATTTTGTGACTAGTTTTTGCCAAATGTTGGTTATTTGTCTGCTGATGTCGGGAAAATATGGTATGCAGCAGTATATGGTTTCGTGATTTTTTGATTCGTGAAATGTATTTACTCTTGTTGGTTGATTTTGCTTTCTGACTAGGTGTGTACGTATAATGTTTTCTACGGTTTGTGGAGGAAACTTATTGATGTTCATGAAGTATTGTTTTATTTTGTCTAATTCATCGTTAATTTTATCTGATGAGCATAGTTTCATAGCTCTGTTTATTTGGTTTCTTAGTATGTTGAGTTTTTGTTTTGTTTCATGTGCTGAGTCCCAAGGAATGTATAGTCCAGTATTGGTGATTTTTCGGTGGATTTCTGTTTTAAATTGTGTGTCGGTTCTTGTAATTTTGAGGTTAAGAAATGATATTTGATTACTTTCTTCCTGTTCACATGTGAAGTTAATATTGATTCTATGAATCTAACACCTCTTCTTATAATATAGATTCTGACCCTCTATTTTAGGCCACCTGATTCGACTTGAGAAGCTATTCTCAACTGATAACATGTTGTGTCAACATTATTTGACCTTAGAAAGCTTATGATACTACATGGAGGTATGGAATTTAGAGAAACCTCCACTTATGGGGTTACGAGGTCATCTGCACATTCTTATTAAAAAATTTCCATAAACAGGCGATTCCAGTTTGTGTGGATTCGACACTTAGCCGTTGTTTTCTACAGCAATTTGGAGACCTCTATATAATTCTCTTACAAATTACATGACACATAGAAAAGAGTAAAATAGTACATTTTAAAAGACTAGTAAGTTTTTATTTACTGATCCAAAGATAGTGTTATATCTGATAGCTGGCAGTCTGTGTACTGTATCATTATTATACGGATAATTAGTTTCTTAATAGCATATTATATGTAATTGTCTTAACTCCGTAACTTGAAACAGAACCAACCTGTTAAAGTGCAGGAAGCACCGCTAAAAACTGGGTTTCGTTACCTATTGTGGGCAGAGCACAGATAGCCCATTGAATAGATTTGTGCTTTATTCCAAAACAAACCAAACAAACAAGTACAGGAAGTCATTTAGTGTTTTATTAAACGTCTCTCATACAGAAGTATCTTCAGAATTATTACGGACCTGTTAGTTTATACGAAACATATTCTTACACTGTGAAAAAACGATATGTTTTTTATTGTAATTATATTCAGAATCCTAAAAGTTGGAACTGTGAACAAAATATAAATTGTAATGTATAGGAAGTCGTTTAGTTTTTATTTTAGGTATCTGATGATGAAAAATGAATAGCAAGATTATAGTAACCAACATACAAAACATCTACTTTATCAACTTGAACAAACTTTTTCGTATGGAGACTATTTTGAAACATATACAGTTGAACTATCAATAAAACCGGACCTTGAACTTAAATTATTGGTAAATAATGGAAAATGTTTTTGATTGTATTGAATGTGTTACCTGGTAAAAACGTCTGATAATAAGTTTTATTTAGTCACATATAAACTAGTTTTGTTTATTTATCTTAAATTATTATAGATTGTTCTTAATATTTAGATGTGAGTTTGATTGCAAAAAAAAACTTTTATGAAAGATTAAAAACATAATACACATTAGGGTCCAGTAGGTTTACTAGAGTGTTAATTATGTTTTTTTGTAAAACACAATATCTAATTCTCAAAAATAATGCCCTCTGTTATAGAGTCATAATATTTACTGTTAGAGTATTACGCTTCATGTCTATATTCAATTGCAAGCCAATTTTTATTGTTCACGAGTTTGATCAATACTCAGACATTATACTATAAGTTCAACATTTCTGTCAAATATTGTCAAAGTTAAATATCACGTTACATTGTTATCAGTCTATGTATTTTCATGTATAACGTTAAATAAATCGTGAGTGTCTTTTTCTGGAGCGGAGAGTTTGGTTCCCTGATGAACTGCTGAAAATAGAATCTACTGGATATTGTTGTTTTTTTCCACACCCGCTGTAGCTGTGTTACCTTGAAGCTTCCCCATTCAAAAACAACGAACCTGTGAACGTCGCATTCATGGTTGTTTTCATAAATCTTCACATAAACCACGATGTTACAAGTCATAGTAAAATATTTTTGTTTTCTGTTTGGACAAAACACGACCGAAACAATGAGAAATTCATTTCTCTGACAACCCCTGAAGAAGAACATTTCTTGATCTCTAAGTTTTCTTAATATGTTGAAGTAAAGAAGACGACAGGTTAATCATAACAAATACTCAGGTAAGAGTTTCAGATGTTTGAACCTGTAGAGCTTTGCAAAACAGTACAAATGACTCCTGTCAAGTGACAAACAAGAGTATTTGGTCACACTGAACTAAATGTATGTAGTTATGGCCACATGAATAGCGATCTTAGCTCGAATTATAAGGGTCGCGAGTTCGAATCCTCTTCTGATAAATCTTGCAAGCTCTCTCATCTGTAGAGGCTTTAAAAGTGACGGTTAATCTCGGTATGGCCAGATGGGCAATCCCACAATTTGTAAGTTAAGATGTAACCAACGGTTGGCGGCGAATGGTGATGATTATCTTCCTTCTTTCTGATCTCAGCTAAATTAGGGACGACTAGCGCAGATAATTCTCGTGTAACTTTGTGAGAATTTTAATAGTATAACAAAGTAACAAACAGCCCGTCTACATGATTTAGGGTAGAAAAATCATCTATGCAGTCTGTATACCTTAGTGAAATAAATGAAATATCTTTATAGACACCTGTGTTGTGTGTTTTTATGTTAAAATATCTAAGTAGTGGTTATAATAGCGTTCATTGAGGTTCGTTTATTCTAATCTTGTAATAGCTAGGTGTGTTCCAGACAATTTATTTGTATATAAACTATATGTGTATATCCGTTATATGTAAACTGTGTGTGAGGGTTTTCAAACAGTTTTGACTACTTACATCCATTCTACCCTAATCACACAACTTCCATTTACAGTTTTATAGTTATTCCACCACTACATGAGCCACGTTAACAGAAATGTTTTACATATAAATAACAAATATTCACTCACAGTTTCCTACTGGCTCAGTGTTTATCTCTCTGCATGTCTCTATAATACTGTAATTTGGTTCTTGACGTCAACTGTTAATGGAGTCATTCTATTTGGCTGCGATGTTCTAAGAACTGTGTATCTCATTAAAACTATAATAGTTAAGTTTCAGTAGAGTTTACATTCCAATAAAATGTAGCTGAAGTAACTAATAATTAAACAGTATTGGGTAATATAATATTTATATCTTATTAGAAAGTTTTTATTTATAATATAATTTTAATGAATATTATACTAAGTACATACCTTAAGTACTTGATTGAATAACTCTTATTATCATGCTGTCAGAAAGTGATATTTTATTTTCATTTTACAAATCGATATTTCGGGACATACATGGTAACTAACGTTTTTCTATCTACTGTTAAACTTTCTTTCTGTGTGTTTTGGTTGATATCTCGGGTTGGTCTTAGTTGTCAGATGCGAAGTTATTCAAGAATGAAAACATCAAGGATTAGAAAATTTTCAATATAAAATTAATTTTATTTTTTGAAACGGTATTTAGAAAGCGAAATTTGTATCGTTGAAAAATCACACACTAGATATCGTTTGGTTATTATCATGGTTTTAGAGTTCCTGTGATAACTGTCAAGATTTTTATGTTGAAGAAACAAGTAAAAAAACTGAAACCAGATTCAAAAGAACATAAAAAGTCACTTTCACACGTTTTCGAACACTGCAAATCCAAAAAACACAACATAACCATAGAAAAAACTCAAATGCTAAATAAAGAAACAAACGCAAAATTAAAGAAGCCTCACTTATACAAGAACTCAAACCCAAAGTAAACCAATACAATGGAACATTTTCACACCTATATTTACAAATATAATCAAACATCTAAGCACGCCCTCTACATTCTTACACTCAGTTACACAACCCCTTTCAAACATGTGGTCATGTATCGGTCAGTTATGTCTTTCTTTCTTTGTGAACATAACGATGGCCGAAGAAGGTTGAAACGTTGTTCGCTTCTCTACGTAAAATTTTTCTCAACCCAAACCAGCTGTTTTACATATATATTTTTCTCTACAAGTGGGTTTTTTCGTCATCAATGATTATTTACGTATATAGAAAGGTGGGAAAATGTTCAAGGAAATCACAAACACTTCAACTGTAACGGTTATAAAGGTAACAACTATGATTGTAATGTTTCTTGATTATCTGTAATGACGATAAAACCAACTTGTAGAGAAAATTATAAAGTGCTTTCTATACTCATACCAGCCGTTTTTATATACATAATATTTCTTGATTGGTTGGTTCAGAGTGGTGAGGTTTCATTAACGACCCATCTACACGAACGTAGATAAACACCATGAGCCAGTAAATCCAGTTCTCACGCTTACATTTCGGAACAAAACGCTCAGCCCCAGATAATATAGAATAATCTGAATATAATTTAAGAGGACTTTGAACATTTTCAAAAGACAGTTGACATACTGCACGTTACAATATTCATATATCAACCTTACACACATTTCATATATTAACATAATTTATTGCACTGTTCAGATAACTGCCGATTTTGTAAAGATAGTTTACATTTGATTTAGGTGCATACTTCTTAAAAGTAAACATTCCATGTGAGTCTACTAGTGAAGGTACTACCAATAAATTTAACTGTTTGTTGACCTTGAACTTGGGACTATATAGTTGGAAACTTACGTTATTAGCTTTCTTCTTGTTTCTGTTCAGAGTCCTTACAGTATGTTTTAAACAGATCTAGCTAATTTTTAAAAAGGAAGCCAAAGGTCTTCAAATATTTATGTCGTTTCTTTACGTCAAAAAATATCACAGTCTGCCATTTAAAATTCATTATTATAACAAAAAACAAACAGTTCAGAATATGAACAAAATACAATTATTTGACATTGTGAACAGGAACAAGAAGATATTGTTGAAATAATGCCACTATTGGTGATTGTTTTACAACAACCCTTCTGGCATCAGAGTAGCGAGAAACTTAAATTTTCTTTCATGTATCATAATAATATGTTGTTGCTTGAGTGTTTAGTGAGTTATTGTTTTATCATTAGAACCAACTTGAAGCACCTAATAACGAAATATAGATTTGTAAGTTCTCACACTTATTGCTGGATCACAGGTGAACCATTAGAATTTTGAAAAAATATAATGTTAACATTAAGACTTTGTGATTGTACTCACGTGTGGGTCAGAGGCAGATGGAGAAATGTAAGGTAGCCAGTTACTGTTGTGTTATAAGAATACAACTGATATATCTGTCCTGGAAACTTACTGTAGGTTACAACAACATGTAGATATCAGTAGCAACTGGAATGTAAAATGTCTAGAATGTAGACTCTGGTGGACATATTATTAACTATAATTTTGTATTTTGTAATTTACAACACAATAGAGAATGCTCATATTTAATAATTAACGAAATGTAAACAAGTAAACATGTAAGAATGTTTAAATGTCTTGTATAACATCTTCCGAACTAAAAAAAATGTCTATTATATAACGTATTGAAGGAAACAAACAAACAGCTGACACATTTTAAAGAGAGAGAAATGTTACTATAGAGTATTTGTACTGACAAAATAAGTTATAATTACAGTTAACCAACAGGTGAGACATGAACACCATGTGTTCACGAGAGTAAGAATTACACTTTTACATTTTAGTTTCTTGTTGAGAAAGTTCGGTAACTTTTGTTATCTCGTATAGAAATAAAAACTACACATAATTTTAAACTAGAATTAACTGTTTCTAGTTTTGATATGATACACTAGTCAACATCGTCTTCCACCACCTCTTGGACAACTCTTATTAACCGAATAGTGGGATTTCAACGTCATTCTTATTGTGTCTTCTGTATACTGTATAGAAATGCTCCACAACATTATTACACTAGGTGTTTTAAAGTATTTTCACAATCTTTCATTCTGATTTAGTTTCACTTACAAGTGAGTGTGAGACTCATTTTTCATTATTTTTGTCAATTATTATAATTATCCGTTGTAAAGTACTGACTCTATATTATAGTATCAAACATAAATTGTTTTCAAAATATTCTGAACCATAACGATGACATCTCAGTATTATGAAATCATACGTTATATTGGTGGATCGACATGTTTTACTTCCTACTTATTACAATGAATTAAAGGCACCTAACACATGTTATTTTGTCATATATAAACCAGTGTTACTTATTTATATTCAATCGTTATAATTTGTCGTTAATTTGTATACGTTAGTTTGAATTTGAGAATATTAATTAAAGCTGTTAATTCATTTCATTTTTGTAAACTTTAGTTTTCTTTCAGGGTCACTTCTATAAAGATATAAACTATTTCTCGTAACGAGATAAAACTATATAT